>NW_027556809.1:0-141213 GCF_041903045.1 Epinephelus lanceolatus | reverse complement strand
TGTCACTTTTAGTGTTTTCAGGGCCCGAAAAGCATTTTGACAGCATGTTGTCACTTAGGCTGTTACTTTTGTCCAGAAGCACTCAGAAACAAGTTTCCAAGCCAGAAACATGTACTTTGCTGAAGTCTATAGTAGCAAGGCAGTTTCTTCTGGTTTTCATCACTAGTTGCTCAGAAAACAGCAACATGTCACTTTTAGTGTTTTCAGGGCCCGAAAAGCATTTTGACAGCATGTTGTCACTGAGGCTGTT
The DNA here is from genome assembly GCF_041903045.1 of Epinephelus lanceolatus. Lineage (NCBI taxonomy): Eukaryota > Metazoa > Chordata > Actinopteri > Perciformes > Serranidae > Epinephelus > Epinephelus lanceolatus. Next base: position 140,963 of record NW_027556809.1, on the reverse strand, counting down.
ACTTTTGTCCAGAAGCACTCAGAAACAAGTTTCCAAGCCAGAAACATGTACTTTGGTGAAGTCTATAGTAGCAAGGCAGTTTCTTCTGGTTTTCATCACTAGTTGGTCAGAAAACAGCAACATGTCACTTTTAGTGTTTTCAGGGCCCGAAAAGCATTTTGACAGCATGTTGTCACTGAGGCTGTTACTTTTGTCCAGAAGCACTCAGAAACAAGTTTCCAAGCCAGAAACATGTACTTTGGTGAAGTCTATAGTAGCAAGGCAGTTTCTTCTGGTTTTCATCACTAGTTGCTCAGAAAACAGCAACATGTCACTTTTAGTGTTTTCAGGGCCCGAAAAGCATTTTGACAGCATGTTGTCACTGAGGCTGTTACTTTTGTCCAGAAGCACTCAGAAACAAGTTTCCAAGCCAGAAACATGTACTTTGCTGAAGTCTATAGTAGCAAGGCAGTTTCTTCTGGTTTTCATCACTAGTTGCTCAGAAAACAGCAACATGTCACTTTTAGTGTTTTCAGGGCCCGAAAAGCATTTTGACAGCATGTTGTCACTGAGGCTGTTACTTTTGTCCAGAAGCACTCAGAAACAAGTTTCCAAGCCAGAAACATGTACTTTGCTGAAGTCTATAGTAGCAAGGCAGTTTCTTGTGGTTTTCATCACTAGTTGGTCAGAAAACAGCAACATGTCACTTTTAGTGTTTTCAGGGCCCGAAAAGCATTTTGACAGCATGTTGTCACTGAGGCTGTTACTTTTGTCCAGAAGCACTCAGAAACAAGTTTCCAAGCCAGAAACATGTACTTTGCTGAAGTCTATAGTAGCAAGGCAGTTTCTTGTGGTTTTCATCACTAGTTGCTCAGAAAACAGCAACATGTCACTTTTAGTGTTTTCAGGGCCCGAAAAGCATTTTGACAGCATGTTGTCACTTAGGCTGTTACTTTTGTCCAGAAGCACTCAGAAACAAGTTTCCAAGCCAGAAACATGTACTTTGCTGAAGTCTATAGTAGCAAGGCAGTTTCTTGTGGTTTTCATCACTAGTTGCTCAGAAAAAAGCAACATGTCACTTTTAGTGTTTTCAGGGCCCGAAAAGCATTTTGACAGCATGTTGTCACTGAGGGTGTTACTTTTGTCCAGAAGCACTCAGAAACAAGTTTCCAAGCCAGAAACATGTACTTTGGTGAAGTCTATAGTAGCAAGGCAGTTTCTTGTGGTTTTCATCACTAGTTGGTCAGAAAACAGCAACATGTCACTTTTAGTGTTTTCAGGGCCCGAAAAGCATTTTGACAGCATGTTGTCACTGAGGCTGTTACTTTTGTCCAGAAGCACTCAGAAACAAGTTTCCAAGCCAGAAACATGTACTTTGGTGAAGTCTATAGTAGCAAGGCAGTTTCTTCTGGTTTTCATCACTAGTTGCTCAGAAAACAGCAACATGTCACTTTTAGTGTTTTCAGGGCCCGAAAAGCATTTTGACAGCATGTTGTCACTGAGGCTGTTACTTTTGTCCAGAAGCACTCAGAAACAAGTTTCCAAGCCAGAAACATGTACTTTGCTGAAGTCTATAGTAGCAAGGCAGTTTCTTCTGGTTTTCATCACTAGTTGGTCAGAAAACAGCAACATGTCACTTTTAGTGTTTTCAGGGCCCGAAAAGCATTTTGACAGCATGTTGTCACTTAGGCTGTTACTTTTGTCCAGAAGCACTCAGAAACAAGTTTCCAAGCCAGAAACATGTACTTTGCTGAAGTCTATAGTAGCAAGGCAGTTTCTTCTGGTTTTCATCACTAGTTGGTCAGAAAACAGCAACATGTCACTTTTAGTGTTTTCAGGGCCCGAAAAGCATTTTGACAGCATGTTGTCACTGAGGCTGTTACTTTTGTCCAGAAGCACTCAGAAACAAGTTTCCAAGCCAGAAACATGTACTTTGCTGAAGTCTATAGTAGCAAGGCAGTTTCTTGTGGTTTTCATCACTAGTTGCTCAGAAAAAAGCAACATGTCACTTTTAGTGTTTTCAGGGCCCGAAAAGCATTTTGACAGCATGTTGTCACTGAGGGTGTTACTTTTGTCCAGAAGCACTCAGAAACAAGTTTCCAAGCCAGAAACATGTACTTTGGTGAAGTCTATAGTAGCAAGGCAGTTTCTTGTGGTTTTCATCACTAGTTGGTCAGAAAACAGCAACATGTCACTTTTAGTGTTTTCAGGGCCCGAAAAGCATTTTGACAGCATGTTGTCACTGAGGCTGTTACTTTTGTCCAGAAGCACTCAGAAACAAGTTTCCAAGCCAGAAACATGTACTTTGGTGAAGTCTATAGTAGCAAGGCAGTTTCTTCTGGTTTTCATCACTAGTTGCTCAGAAAACAGCAACATGTCACTTTTAGTGTTTTCAGGGCCCGAAAATCATTTTGACAGCATGTTGTCACTGAGGCTGTTACTTTTGTCCAGAAGCACTCAGAAACAAGTTTCCAAGCCAGAAACATGTACTTTGCTGAAGTCTATAGTAGCAAGGCAGTTTCTTCTGGTTTTCATCACTAGTTGGTCAGAAAACAGCAACATGTCACTTTTAGTGTTTTCAGGGCCCGAAAAGCATTTTGACAGCATGTTGTCACTGAGGCTGTTACTTTTGTCCAGAAGCACTCAGAAACAAGTTTCCAAGCCAGAAACATGTACTTTGCTGAAGTCTATAGTAGCAAGGCAGTTTCTTGTGGTTTTCATCACTAGTTGGTCAGAAAACAGCAACATGTCACTTTTAGTGTTTTCAGGGCCCGAAAAGCATTTTGACAGCATGTTGTCACTGAGGCTGTTACTTTTGTCCAGAAGCACTCAGAAACAAGTTTCCAAGCCAGAAACATGTACTTTGCTGAAGTCTATAGTAGCAAGGCAGTTTCTTGTGGTTTTCATCACTAGTTGCTCAGAAAACAGCAACATGTCACTTTTAGTGTTTTCAGGGCCCGAAAAGCATTTTGACAGCATGTTGTCCCTTAGGCTGTTACTTTTGTCCAGAAGCACTCAGAAACAAGTTTCCAAGCCAGAAACATGTACTTTGCTGAAGTCTATAGTAGCAAGGCAGTTTCTTCTGGTTTTCATCACTAGTTGGTCAGAAAACAGCAACATGTCACTTTTAGTGTTTTCAGGGCCCGAAAAGCATTTTGACAGCATGTTGTCACTTAGGCTGTTACTTTTGTCCAGAAGCACTCAGAAACAAGTTTCCAAGCCAGAAACATGTACTTTGCTGAAGTCTATAGTAGCAAGGCAGTTTCTTGTGGTTTTCATCACTAGTTGGTCAGAAAACAGCAACATGTCACTTTTAGTGTTTTCAGGGCCCGAAAAGCATTTTGACAGCATGTTGTCACTGAGGCTGTTACTTTTGTCCAGAAGCACTCAGAAACAAGTTTCCAAGCCAGAAACATGTACTTTGGTGAAGTCTATAGTAGCAAGGCAGTTTCTTCTGGTTTTCATCACTAGTTGCTCAGAAAACAGCAACATGTCACTTTTAGTGTTTTCAGGGCCCGAAAAGCATTTTGACAGCATGTTGTCACTGAGGCTGTTACTTTTGTCCAGAAGCACTCAGAAACAAGTTTCCAAGCCAGAAACATGTACTTTGCTGAAGTCTATAGTAGCAAGGCAGTTTCTTCTGGTTTTCATCACTAGTTGGTCAGAAAACAGCAACATGTCACTTTTAGTGTTTTCAGGGCCCGAAAAGCATTTTGACAGCATGTTGTCACTTAGGCTGTTACTTTTGTCCAGAAGCACTCAGAAACAAGTTTCCAAGCCAGAAACATGTACTTTGCTGAAGTCTATAGTAGCAAGGCAGTTTCTTCTGGTTTTCATCACTAGTTGCTCAGAAAACAGCAACATGTCACTTTTAGTGTTTTCAGGGCCCGAAAAGCATTTTGACAGCATGTTGTCACTTAGGCTGTTACTTTTGTCCAGAAGCACTCAGAAACAAGTTTCCAAGCCAGAAACATGTACTTTGGTGAAGTCTATAGTAGCAAGGCAGTTTCTTGTGGTTTTCATCACTAGTTGGTCAGAAAACAGCAACATGTCACTTTTAGTGTTTTCAGGGCCCGAAAAGCATTTTGACAGCATGTTGTCACTGAGGCTGTTACTTTTGTCCAGAAGCACTCAGAAACAAGTTTCCAAGCCAGAAACATGTACTTTGCTGAAGTCTATAGTAGCAAGGCAGTTTCTTGTGGTTTTCATCACTAGTTGCTCAGAAAACAGCAACATGTCACTTTTAGTGTTTTCAGGGCCCGAAAAGCATTTTGACAGCATGTTGTCACTTAGGCTGTTACTTTTGTCCAGAAGCACTCAGAAACAAGTTTCCAAGCCAGAAACATGTACTTTGCTGAAGTCTATAGTAGCAAGGCAGTTTCTTGTGGTTTTCATCACTAGTTGCTCAGAAAACAGCAACATGTCACTTTTAGTGTTTTCAGGGCCCGAAAAGCATTTTGACAGCATGTTGTCACTGAGGCTGTTACTTTTGTCCAGAAGCACTCAGAAACAAGTTTCCAAGCCAGAAACATGTACTTTGCTGAAGTCTATAGTAGCAAGGCAGTTTCTTGTGGTTTTCATCACTAGTTGCTCAGAAAACAGCAACATGTCACTTTTAGTGTTTTCAGGGCCCGAAAAGCATTTTGACAGCATGTTGTCACTTAGGCTGTTACTTTTGTCCAGAAGCACTCAGAAACAAGTTTCCAAGCCAGAAACATGTACTTTGCTGAAGTCTATAGTAGCAAGGCAGTTTCTTCTGGTTTTCATCACTAGTTGCTCAGAAAACAGCAACATGTCACTTTTAGTGTTTTCAGGGCCCGAAAAGCATTTTGACAGCATGTTGTCACTGAGGCTGTTACTTTTGTCCAGAAGCACTCAGAAACAAGTTTCCAAGCCAGAAACATGTACTTTGGTGAAGTCTATAGTAGCAAGGCAGTTTCTTCTGGTTTTCATCACTAGTTGGTCAGAAAACAGCAACATGTCACTTTTAGTGTTTTCAGGGCCCGAAAAGCATTTTGACAGCATGTTGTCACTGAGGCTGTTACTTTTGTCCAGAAGCACTCAGAAACAAGTTTCCAAGCCAGAAACATGTACTTTGGTGAAGTCTATAGTAGCAAGGCAGTTTCTTCTGGTTTTCATCACTAGTTGCTCAGAAAACAGCAACATGTCACTTTTAGTGTTTTCAGGGCCCGAAAAGCATTTTGACAGCATGTTGTCACTGAGGCTGTTACTTTTGTCCAGAAGCACTCAGAAACAAGTTTCCAAGCCAGAAACATGTACTTTGCTGAAGTCTATAGTAGCAAGGCAGTTTCTTCTGGTTTTCATCACTAGTTGCTCAGAAAACAGCAACATGTCACTTTTAGTGTTTTCAGGGCCCGAAAAGCATTTTGACAGCATGTTGTCACTGAGGCTGTTACTTTTGTCCAGAAGCACTCAGAAACAAGTTTCCAAGCCAGAAACATGTACTTTGCTGAAGTCTATAGTAGCAAGGCAGTTTCTTGTGGTTTTCATCACTAGTTGGTCAGAAAACAGCAACATGTCACTTTTAGTGTTTTCAGGGCCCGAAAAGCATTTTGACAGCATGTTGTCACTGAGGCTGTTACTTTGTCCAGAAGCACTCAGAAACAAGTTTCCAAGCCAGAAACATGTACTTTGCTGAAGTCTATAGTAGCAAGGCAGTTTCTTGTGGTTTTCATCACTAGTTGCTCAGAAAACAGCAACATGTCACTTTTAGTGTTTTCAGGGCCCGAAAAGCATTTTGACAGCATGTTGTCACTTAGGCTGTTACTTTTGTCCAGAAGCACTCAGAAACAAGTTTCCAAGCCAGAAACATGTACTTTGCTGAAGTCTATAGTAGCAAGGCAGTTTCTTGTGGTTTTCATCACTAGTTGCTCAGAAAAAAGCAACATGTCACTTTTAGTGTTTTCAGGGCCCGAAAAGCATTTTGACAGCATGTTGTCACTGAGGGTGTTACTTTTGTCCAGAAGCACTCAGAAACAAGTTTCCAAGCCAGAAACATGTACTTTGGTGAAGTCTATAGTAGCAAGGCAGTTTCTTGTGGTTTTCATCACTAGTTGGTCAGAAAACAGCAACATGTCACTTTTAGTGTTTTCAGGGCCCGAAAAGCATTTTGACAGCATGTTGTCACTGAGGCTGTTACTTTTGTCCAGAAGCACTCAGAAACAAGTTTCCAAGCCAGAAACATGTACTTTGGTGAAGTCTATAGTAGCAAGGCAGTTTCTTCTGGTTTTCATCACTAGTTGCTCAGAAAACAGCAACATGTCACTTTTAGTGTTTTCAGGGCCCGAAAAGCATTTTGACAGCATGTTGTCACTGAGGCTGTTACTTTTGTCCAGAAGCACTCAGAAACAAGTTTCCAAGCCAGAAACATGTACTTTGCTGAAGTCTATAGTAGCAAGGCAGTTTCTTCTGGTTTTCATCACTAGTTGGTCAGAAAACAGCAACATGTCACTTTTAGTGTTTTCAGGGCCCGAAAAGCATTTTGACAGCATGTTGTCACTTAGGCTGTTACTTTTGTCCAGAAGCACTCAGAAACAAGTTTCCAAGCCAGAAACATGTACTTTGCTGAAGTCTATAGTAGCAAGGCAGTTTCTTCTGGTTTTCATCACTAGTTGGTCAGAAAACAGCAACATGTCACTTTTAGTGTTTTCAGGGCCCGAAAAGCATTTTGACAGCATGTTGTCACTGAGGCTGTTACTTTTGTCCAGAAGCACTCAGAAACAAGTTTCCAAGCCAGAAACATGTACTTTGCTGAAGTCTATAGTAGCAAGGCAGTTTCTTGTGGTTTTCATCACTAGTTGCTCAGAAAAAAGCAACATGTCACTTTTAGTGTTTTCAGGGCCCGAAAAGCATTTTGACAGCATGTTGTCACTGAGGGTGTTACTTTTGTCCAGAAGCACTCAGAAACAAGTTTCCAAGCCAGAAACATGTACTTTGGTGAAGTCTATAGTAGCAAGGCAGTTTCTTGTGGTTTTCATCACTAGTTGGTCAGAAAACAGCAACATGTCACTTTTAGTGTTTTCAGGGCCCGAAAAGCATTTTGACAGCATGTTGTCACTGAGGCTGTTACTTTTGTCCAGAAGCACTCAGAAACAAGTTTCCAAGCCAGAAACATGTACTTTGGTGAAGTCTATAGTAGCAAGGCAGTTTCTTCTGGTTTTCATCACTAGTTGCTCAGAAAACAGCAACATGTCACTTTTAGTGTTTTCAGGGCCCGAAAATCATTTTGACAGCATGTTGTCACTGAGGCTGTTACTTTTGTCCAGAAGCACTCAGAAACAAGTTTCCAAGCCAGAAACATGTACTTTGCTGAAGTCTATAGTAGCAAGGCAGTTTCTTCTGGTTTTCATCACTAGTTGGTCAGAAAACAGCAACATGTCACTTTTAGTGTTTTCAGGGCCCGAAAAGCATTTTGACAGCATGTTGTCACTGAGGCTGTTACTTTTGTCCAGAAGCACTCAGAAACAAGTTTCCAAGCCAGAAACATGTACTTTGCTGAAGTCTATAGTAGCAAGGCAGTTTCTTGTGGTTTTCATCACTAGTTGGTCAGAAAACAGCAACATGTCACTTTTAGTGTTTTCAGGGCCCGAAAAGCATTTTGACAGCATGTTGTCACTGAGGCTGTTACTTTTGTCCAGAAGCACTCAGAAACAAGTTTCCAAGCCAGAAACATGTACTTTGCTGAAGTCTATAGTAGCAAGGCAGTTTCTTGTGGTTTTCATCACTAGTTGCTCAGAAAACAGCAACATGTCACTTTTAGTGTTTTCAGGGCCCGAAAAGCATTTTGACAGCATGTTGTCCCTTAGGCTGTTACTTTTGTCCAGAAGCACTCAGAAACAAGTTTCCAAGCAGAAACATGTACTTTGCTGAAGTCTATAGTAGCAAGGCAGTTTCTTCTGGTTTTCATCACTAGTTGGTCAGAAAACAGCAACATGTCACTTTTAGTGTTTTCAGGGCCCGAAAAGCATTTTGACAGCATGTTGTCACTTAGGCTGTTACTTTTGTCCAGAAGCACTCAGAAACAAGTTTCCAAGCCAGAAACATGTACTTTGCTGAAGTCTATAGTAGCAAGGCAGTTTCTTGTGGTTTTCATCACTAGTTGGTCAGAAAACAGCAACATGTCACTTTTAGTGTTTTCAGGGCCCGAAAAGCATTTTGACAGCATGTTGTCACTGAGGCTGTTACTTTTGTCCAGAAGCACTCAGAAACAAGTTTCCAAGCCAGAAACATGTACTTTGGTGAAGTCTATAGTAGCAAGGCAGTTTCTTCTGGTTTTCATCACTAGTTGCTCAGAAAACAGCAACATGTCACTTTTAGTGTTTTCAGGGCCCGAAAAGCATTTTGACAGCATGTTGTCACTGAGGCTGTTACTTTTGTCCAGAAGCACTCAGAAACAAGTTTCCAAGCCAGAAACATGTACTTTGCTGAAGTCTATAGTAGCAAGGCAGTTTCTTCTGGTTTTCATCACTAGTTGGTCAGAAAACAGCAACATGTCACTTTTAGTGTTTTCAGGGCCCGAAAAGCATTTTGACAGCATGTTGTCACTGAGGCTGTTACTTTTGTCCAGAAGCACTCAGAAACAAGTTTCCAAGCCAGAAACATGTACTTTGCTGAAGTCTATAGTAGCAAGGCAGTTTCTTGTGGTTTTCATCACTAGTTGCTCAGAAAACAGCAACATGTCACTTTTAGTGTTTTCAGGGCCCGAAAAGCATTTTGACAGCATGTTGTCACTTAGGCTGTTACTTTTGTCCAGAAGCACTCAGAAACAAGTTTCCAAGCCAGAAACATGTACTTTGGTGAAGTCTATAGTAGCAAGGCAGTTTCTTGTGGTTTTCATCACTAGTTGGTCAGAAAACAGCAACATGTCACTTTTAGTGTTTTCAGGGCCCGAAAAGCATTTTGACAGCATGTTGTCACTGAGGCTGTTACTTTTGTCCAGAAGCACTCAGAAACAAGTTTCCAAGCCAGAAACATGTACTTTGCTGAAGTCTATAGTAGCAAGGCAGTTTCTTGTGGTTTTCATCACTAGTTGCTCAGAAAACAGCAACATGTCACTTTTAGTGTTTTCAGGGCCCGAAAAGCATTTTGACAGCATGTTGTCACTTAGGCTGTTACTTTTGTCCAGAAGCACTCAGAAACAAGTTTCCAAGCCAGAAACATGTACTTTGCTGAAGTCTATAGTAGCAAGGCAGTTTCTTGTGGTTTTCATCACTAGTTGCTCAGAAAACAGCAACATGTCACTTTTAGTGTTTTCAGGGCCCGAAAAGCATTTTGACAGCATGTTGTCACTGAGGCTGTTACTTTTGTCCAGAAGCACTCAGAAACAAGTTTCCAAGCCAGAAACATGTACTTTGCTGAAGTCTATAGTAGCAAGGCAGTTTCTTGTGGTTTTCATCACTAGTTGCTCAGAAAACAGCAACATGTCACTTTTAGTGTTTTCAGGGCCCGAAAAGCATTTTGACAGCATGTTGTCACTTAGGCTGTTACTTTTGTCCAGAAGCACTCAGAAACAAGTTTCCAAGCCAGAAACATGTACTTTGCTGAAGTCTATAGTAGCAAGGCAGTTTCTTCTGGTTTTCATCACTAGTTGCTCAGAAAACAGCAACATGTCACTTTTAGTGTTTTCAGGGCCCGAAAAGCATTTTGACAGCATGTTGTCACTGAGGCTGTTACTTTTGTCCAGAAGCACTCAGAAACAAGTTTCCAAGCCAGAAACATGTACTTTGGTGAAGTCTATAGTAGCAAGGCAGTTTCTTCTGGTTTTCATCACTAGTTGGTCAGAAAACAGCAACATGTCACTTTTAGTGTTTTCAGGGCCCGAAAAGCATTTTGACAGCATGTTGTCACTGAGGCTGTTACTTTTGTCCAGAAGCACTCAGAAACAAGTTTCCAAGCCAGAAACATGTACTTTGGTGAAGTCTATAGTAGCAAGGCAGTTTCTTCTGGTTTTCATCACTAGTTGCTCAGAAAACAGCAACATGTCACTTTTAGTGTTTTCAGGGCCCGAAAAGCATTTTGACAGCATGTTGTCACTGAGGCTGTTACTTTTGTCCAGAAGCACTCAGAAACAAGTTTCCAAGCCAGAAACATGTACTTTGCTGAAGTCTATAGTAGCAAGGCAGTTTCTTCTGGTTTTCATCACTAGTTGCTCAGAAAACAGCAACATGTCACTTTTAGTGTTTTCAGGGCCCGAAAAGCATTTTGACAGCATGTTGTCACTTAGGCTGTTACTTTTGTCCAGAAGCACTCAGAAACAAGTTTCCAAGCCAGAAACATGTACTTTGGTGAAGTCTATAGTAGCAAGGCAGTTTCTTGTGGTTTTCATCACTAGTTGGTCAGAAAACAGCAACATGTCACTTTTAGTGTTTTCAGGGCCCGAAAAGCATTTTGACAGCATGTTGTCACTGAGGCTGTTACTTTTGTCCAGAAGCACTCAGAAACAAGTTTCCAAGCCAGAAACATGTACTTTGCTGAAGTCTATAGTAGCAAGGCAGTTTCTTGTGGTTTTCATCACTAGTTGCTCAGAAAACAGCAACATGTCACTTTTAGTGTTTTCAGGGCCCGAAAAGCATTTTGACAGCATGTTGTCACTTAGGCTGTTACTTTTGTCCAGAAGCACTCAGAAACAAGTTTCCAAGCCAGAAACATGTACTTTGCTGAAGTCTATAGTAGCAAGGCAGTTTCTTGTGGTTTTCATCACTAGTTGCTCAGAAAACAGCAACATGTCACTTTTAGTGTTTTCAGGGCCCGAAAAGCATTTTGACAGCATGTTGTCACTGAGGCTGTTACTTTTGTCCAGAAGCACTCAGAAACAAGTTTCCAAGCCAGAAACATGTACTTTGCTGAAGTCTATAGTAGCAAGGCAGTTTCTTGTGGTTTTCATCACTAGTTGCTCAGAAAACAGCAACATGTCACTTTTAGTGTTTTCAGGGCCCGAAAAGCATTTTGACAGCATGTTGTCACTTAGGCTGTTACTTTTGTCCAGAAGCACTCAGAAACAAGTTTCCAAGCCAGAAACATGTACTTTGCTGAAGTCTATAGTAGCAAGGCAGTTTCTTCTGGTTTTCATCACTAGTTGCTCAGAAAACAGCAACATGTCACTTTTAGTGTTTTCAGGGCCCGAAAAGCATTTTGACAGCATGTTGTCACTGAGGCTGTTACTTTTGTCCAGAAGCACTCAGAAACAAGTTTCCAAGCCAGAAACATGTACTTTGGTGAAGTCTATAGTAGCAAGGCAGTTTCTTCTGGTTTTCATCACTAGTTGGTCAGAAAACAGCAACATGTCACTTTTAGTGTTTTCAGGGCCCGAAAAGCATTTTGACAGCATGTTGTCACTGAGGCTGTTACTTTTGTCCAGAAGCACTCAGAAACAAGTTTCCAAGCCAGAAACATGTACTTTGGTGAAGTCTATAGTAGCAAGGCAGTTTCTTCTGGTTTTCATCACTAGTTGCTCAGAAAACAGCAACATGTCACTTTTAGTGTTTTCAGGGCCCGAAAAGCATTTTGACAGCATGTTGTCACTGAGGCTGTTACTTTTGTCCAGAAGCACTCAGAAACAAGTTTCCAAGCCAGAAACATGTACTTTGCTGAAGTCTATAGTAGCAAGGCAGTTTCTTCTGGTTTTCATCACTAGTTGCTCAGAAAACAGCAACATGTCACTTTTAGTGTTTTCAGGGCCCGAAAAGCATTTTGACAGCATGTTGTCACTGAGGCTGTTACTTTTGTCCAGAAGCACTCAGAAACAAGTTTCCAAGCCAGAAACATGTACTTTGCTGAAGTCTATAGTAGCAAGGCAGTTTCTTGTGGTTTTCATCACTAGTTGGTCAGAAAACAGCAACATGTCACTTTTAGTGTTTTCAGGGCCCGAAAAGCATTTTGACAGCATGTTGTCACTGAGGCTGTTACTTTTGTCCAGAAGCACTCAGAAACAAGTTTCCAAGCCAGAAACATGTACTTTGCTGAAGTCTATAGTAGCAAGGCAGTTTCTTGTGGTTTTCATCACTAGTTGCTCAGAAAACAGCAACATGTCACTTTTAGTGTTTTCAGGGCCCGAAAAGCATTTTGACAGCATGTTGTCACTTAGGCTGTTACTTTTGTCCAGAAGCACTCAGAAACAAGTTTCCAAGCCAGAAACATGTACTTTGCTGAAGTCTATAGTAGCAAGGCAGTTTCTTGTGGTTTTCATCACTAGTTGCTCAGAAAAAAGCAACATGTCACTTTTAGTGTTTTCAGGGCCCGAAAAGCATTTTGACAGCATGTTGTCACTGAGGGTGTTACTTTTGTCCAGAAGCACTCAGAAACAAGTTTCCAAGCCAGAAACATGTACTTTGGTGAAGTCTATAGTAGCAAGGCAGTTTCTTGTGGTTTTCATCACTAGTTGGTCAGAAAACAGCAACATGTCACTTTTAGTGTTTTCAGGGCCCGAAAAGCATTTTGACAGCATGTTGTCACTGAGGCTGTTACTTTTGTCCAGAAGCACTCAGAAACAAGTTTCCAAGCCAGAAACATGTACTTTGGTGAAGTCTATAGTAGCAAGGCAGTTTCTTCTGGTTTTCATCACTAGTTGCTCAGAAAACAGCAACATGTCACTTTTAGTGTTTTCAGGGCCCGAAAAGCATTTTGACAGCATGTTGTCACTGAGGCTGTTACTTTTGTCCAGAAGCACTCAGAAACAAGTTTCCAAGCCAGAAACATGTACTTTGCTGAAGTCTATAGTAGCAAGGCAGTTTCTTCTGGTTTTCATCACTAGTTGGTCAGAAAACAGCAACATGTCACTTTTAGTGTTTTCAGGGCCCGAAAAGCATTTTGACAGCATGTTGTCACTTAGGCTGTTACTTTTGTCCAGAAGCACTCAGAAACAAGTTTCCAAGCCAGAAACATGTACTTTGCTGAAGTCTATAGTAGCAAGGCAGTTTCTTCTGGTTTTCATCACTAGTTGGTCAGAAAACAGCAACATGTCACTTTTAGTGTTTTCAGGGCCCGAAAAGCATTTTGACAGCATGTTGTCACTGAGGCTGTTACTTTTGTCCAGAAGCACTCAGAAACAAGTTTCCAAGCCAGAAACATGTACTTTGCTGAAGTCTATAGTAGCAAGGCAGTTTCTTGTGGTTTTCATCACTAGTTGCTCAGAAAAAAGCAACATGTCACTTTTAGTGTTTTCAGGGCCCGAAAAGCATTTTGACAGCATGTTGTCACTGAGGGTGTTACTTTTGTCCAGAAGCACTCAGAAACAAGTTTCCAAGCCAGAAACATGTACTTTGGTGAAGTCTATAGTAGCAAGGCAGTTTCTTGTGGTTTTCATCACTAGTTGGTCAGAAAACAGCAACATGTCACTTTTAGTGTTTTCAGGGCCCGAAAAGCATTTTGACAGCATGTTGTCACTGAGGCTGTTACTTTTGTCCAGAAGCACTCAGAAACAAGTTTCCAAGCCAGAAACATGTACTTTGGTGAAGTCTATAGTAGCAAGGCAGTTTCTTCTGGTTTTCATCACTAGTTGCTCAGAAAACAGCAACATGTCACTTTTAGTGTTTTCAGGGCCCGAAAATCATTTTGACAGCATGTTGTCACTGAGGCTGTTACTTTTGTCCAGAAGCACTCAGAAACAAGTTTCCAAGCCAGAAACATGTACTTTGCTGAAGTCTATAGTAGCAAGGCAGTTTCTTCTGGTTTTCATCACTAGTTGGTCAGAAAACAGCAACATGTCACTTTTAGTGTTTTCAGGGCCCGAAAAGCATTTTGACAGCATGTTGTCACTGAGGCTGTTACTTTTGTCCAGAAGCACTCAGAAACAAGTTTCCAAGCCAGAAACATGTACTTTGCTGAAGTCTATAGTAGCAAGGCAGTTTCTTGTGGTTTTCATCACTAGTTGGTCAGAAAACAGCAACATGTCACTTTTAGTGTTTTCAGGGCCCGAAAAGCATTTTGACAGCATGTTGTCACTGAGGCTGTTACTTTTGTCCAGAAGCACTCAGAAACAAGTTTCCAAGCCAGAAACATGTACTTTGCTGAAGTCTATAGTAGCAAGGCAGTTTCTTGTGGTTTTCATCACTAGTTGCTCAGAAAACAGCAACATGTCACTTTTAGTGTTTTCAGGGCCCGAAAAGCATTTTGACAGCATGTTGTCCCTTAGGCTGTTACTTTTGTCCAGAAGCACTCAGAAACAAGTTTCCAAGCCAGAAACATGTACTTTGCTGAAGTCTATAGTAGCAAGGCAGTTTCTTCTGGTTTTCATCACTAGTTGGTCAGAAAACAGCAACATGTCACTTTTAGTGTTTTCAGGGCCCGAAAAGCATTTTGACAGCATGTTGTCACTTAGGCTGTTACTTTTGTCCAGAAGCACTCAGAAACAAGTTTCCAAGCCAGAAACATGTACTTTGCTGAAGTCTATAGTAGCAAGGCAGTTTCTTGTGGTTTTCATCACTAGTTGGTCAGAAAACAGCAACATGTCACTTTTAGTGTTTTCAGGGCCCGAAAAGCATTTTGACAGCATGTTGTCACTGAGGCTGTTACTTTTGTCCAGAAGCACTCAGAAACAAGTTTCCAAGCCAGAAACATGTACTTTGGTGAAGTCTATAGTAGCAAGGCAGTTTCTTCTGGTTTTCATCACTAGTTGGTCAGAAAACAGCAACATGTCACTTTTAGTGTTTTCAGGGCCCGAAAAGCATTTTGACAGCATGTTGTCACTGAGGCTGTTACTTTTGTCCAGAAGCACTCAGAAACAAGTTTCCAAGCCAGAAACATGTACTTTGCTGAAGTCTATAGTAGCAAGGCAGTTTCTTCTGGTTTTCATCACTAGTTGGTCAGAAAACAGCAACATGTCACTTTTAGTGTTTTCAGGGCCCGAAAAGCATTTTGACAGCATGTTGTCACTTAGGCTGTTACTTTTGTCCAGAAGCACTCAGAAACAAGTTTCCAAGCCAGAAACATGTACTTTGCTGAAGTCTATAGTAGCAAGGCAGTTTCTTCTGGTTTTCATCACTAGTTGCTCAGAAAACAGCAACATGTCACTTTTAGTGTTTTCAGGGCCCGAAAAGCATTTTGACAGCATGTTGTCACTTAGGCTGTTACTTTTGTCCAGAAGCACTCAGAAACAAGTTTCCAAGCCAGAAACATGTACTTTGGTGAAGTCTATAGTAGCAAGGCAGTTTCTTGTGGTTTTCATCACTAGTTGGTCAGAAAACAGCAACATGTCACTTTTAGTGTTTTCAGGGCCCGAAAAGCATTTTGACAGCATGTTGTCACTGAGGCTGTTACTTTTGTCCAGAAGCACTCAGAAACAAGTTTCCAAGCCAGAAACATGTACTTTGCTGAAGTCTATAGTAGCAAGGCAGTTTCTTGTGGTTTTCATCACTAGTTGCTCAGAAAACAGCAACATGTCACTTTTAGTGTTTTCAGGGCCCGAAAAGCATTTTGACAGCATGTTGTCACTTAGGCTGTTACTTTTGTCCAGAAGCACTCAGAAACAAGTTTCCAAGCCAGAAACATGTACTTTGCTGAAGTCTATAGTAGCAAGGCAGTTTCTTGTGGTTTTCATCACTAGTTGCTCAGAAAACAGCAACATGTCACTTTTAGTGTTTTCAGGGCCCGAAAAGCATTTTGACAGCATGTTGTCACTGAGGCTGTTACTTTTGTCCAGAAGCACTCAGAAACAAGTTTCCAAGCCAGAAACATGTACTTTGCTGAAGTCTATAGTAGCAAGGCAGTTTCTTGTGGTTTTCATCACTAGTTGCTCAGAAAACAGCAACATGTCACTTTTAGTGTTTTCAGGGCCCGAAAAGCATTTTGACAGCATGTTGTCACTTAGGCTGTTACTTTTGTCCAGAAGCACTCAGAAACAAGTTTCCAAGCCAGAAACATGTACTTTGCTGAAGTCTATAGTAGCAAGGCAGTTTCTTCTGGTTTTCATCACTAGTTGCTCAGAAAACAGCAACATGTCACTTTTAGTGTTTTCAGGGCCCGAAAAGCATTTTGACAGCATGTTGTCACTGAGGCTGTTACTTTTGTCCAGAAGCACTCAGAAACAAGTTTCCAAGCCAGAAACATGTACTTTGGTGAAGTCTATAGTAGCAAGGCAGTTTCTTCTGGTTTTCATCACTAGTTGGTCAGAAAACAGCAACATGTCACTTTTAGTGTTTTCAGGGCCCGAAAAGCATTTTGACAGCATGTTGTCACTGAGGCTGTTACTTTTGTCCAGAAGCACTCAGAAACAAGTTTCCAAGCCAGAAACATGTACTTTGGTGAAGTCTATAGTAGCAAGGCAGTTTCTTCTGGTTTTCATCACTAGTTGCTCAGAAAACAGCAACATGTCACTTTTAGTGTTTTCAGGGCCCGAAAAGCATTTTGACAGCATGTTGTCACTGAGGCTGTTACTTTTGTCCAGAAGCACTCAGAAACAAGTTTCCAAGCCAGAAACATGTACTTTGCTGAAGTCTATAGTAGCAAGGCAGTTTCTTCTGGTTTTCATCACTAGTTGGTCAGAAAACAGCAACATGTCACTTTTAGTGTTTTCAGGGCCCGAAAAGCATTTTGACAGCATGTTGTCACTGAGGCTGTTACTTTTGTCCAGAAGCACTCAGAAACAAGTTTCCAAGCCAGAAACATGTACTTTGCTGAAGTCTATAGTAGCAAGGCAGTTTCTTGTGGTTTTCATCACTAGTTGGTCAGAAAACAGCAACATGTCACTTTTAGTGTTTTCAGGGCCCGAAAAGCATTTTGACAGCATGTTGTCACTGAGGCTGTTACTTTTGTCCAGAAGCACTCAGAAACAAGTTTCCAAGCCAGAAACATGTACTTTGCTGAAGTCTATAGTAGCAAGGCAGTTTCTTGTGGTTTTCATCACTAGTTGCTCAGAAAACAGCAACATGTCACTTTTAGTGTTTTCAGGGCCCGAAAAGCATTTTGACAGCATGTTGTCACTTAGGCTGTTACTTTTGTCCAGAAGCACTCAGAAACAAGTTTCCAAGCCAGAAACATGTACTTTGCTGAAGTCTATAGTAGCAAGGCAGTTTCTTCTGGTTTTCATCACTAGTTGGTCAGAAAACAGCAACATGTCACTTTTAGTGTTTTCAGGGCCCGAAAAGCATTTTGACAGCATGTTGTCACTTAGGCTGTTACTTTTGTCCAGAAGCACTCAGAAACAAGTTTCCAAGCCAGAAACATGTACTTTGCTGAAGTCTATAGTAGCAAGGCAGTTTCTTGTGGTTTTCATCACTAGTTGGTCAGAAAACAGCAACATGTCACTTTTAGTGTTTTCAGGGCCCGAAAAGCATTTTGACAGCATGTTGTCACTGAGGCTGTTACTTTTGTCCAGAAGCACTCAGAAACAAGTTTCCAAGCCAGAAACATGTACTTTGGTGAAGTCTATAGTAGCAAGGCAGTTTCTTCTGGTTTTCATCACTAGTTGCTCAGAAAACAGCAACATGTCACTTTTAGTGTTTTCAGGGCCCGAAAAGCATTTTGACAGCATGTTGTCACTGAGGCTGTTACTTTTGTCCAGAAGCACTCAGAAACAAGTTTCCAAGCCAGAAACATGTACTTTGCTGAAGTCTATAGTAGCAAGGCAGTTTCTTCTGGTTTTCATCACTAGTTGCTCAGAAAACAGCAACATGTCACTTTTAGTGTTTTCAGGGCCCGAAAAGCATTTTGACAGCATGTTGTCACTTAGGCTGTTACTTTTGTCCAGAAGCACTCAGAAACAAGTTTCCAAGCCAGAAACATGTACTTTGCTGAAGTCTATAGTAGCAAGGCAGTTTCTTCTGGTTTTCATCACTAGTTGGTCAGAAAACAGCAACATGTCACTTTTAGTGTTTTCAGGGCCCGAAAAGCATTTTGACAGCATGTTGTCACTTAGGCTGTTACTTTTGTCCAGAAGCACTCAGAAACAAGTTTCCAAGCCAGAAACATGTACTTTGCTGAAGTCTATAGTAGCAAGGCAGTTTCTTCTGGTTTTCATCACTAGTTGCTCAGAAAACAGCAACATGTCACTTTTAGTGTTTTCAGGGCCCGAAAAGCATTTTGACAGCATGTTGTCACTTAGGCTGTTACTTTTGTCCAGAAGCACTCAGAAACAAGTTTCCAAGCCAGAAACATGTACTTTGGTGAAGTCTATAGTAGCAAGGCAGTTTCTTGTGGTTTTCATCATTAGTTGGTCAGAAAACAGCAACATGTCACTTTTAGTGTTTTCAGGGCCCGAAAAGCATTTTGACAGCATGTTGTCACTGAGGCTGTTACTTTTGTCCAGAAGCACTCAGAAACAAGT
Organism: Epinephelus lanceolatus; assembly: GCF_041903045.1. Taxonomy (NCBI): domain Eukaryota; kingdom Metazoa; phylum Chordata; class Actinopteri; order Perciformes; family Serranidae; genus Epinephelus; species Epinephelus lanceolatus. Next base: position 122,707 of record NW_027556809.1, on the reverse strand, counting down.
TTCCAAGCCAGAAACATGTACTTTGCTGAAGTCTATAGTAGCAAGGCAGTTTCTTGTGGTTTTCATCACTAGTTGCTCAGAAAACAGCAACATGTCACTTTTAGTGTTTTCAGGGCCCGAAAAGCATTTTGACAGCATGTTGTCACTTAGGCTGTTACTTTTGTCCAGAAGCACTCAGAAACAAGTTTCCAAGCCAGAAACATGTACTTTGCTGAAGTCTATAGTAGCAAGGCAGTTTCTTGTGGTTTTCATCACTAGTTGCTCAGAAAACAGCAACATGTCACTTTTAGTGTTTTCAGGGCCCGAAAAGCATTTTGACAGCATGTTGTCACTGAGGCTGTTACTTTTGTCCAGAAGCACTCAGAAACAAGTTTCCAAGCCAGAAACATGTACTTTGCTGAAGTCTATAGTAGCAAGGCAGTTTCTTGTGGTTTTCATCACTAGTTGCTCAGAAAACAGCAACATGTCACTTTTAGTGTTTTCAGGGCCCGAAAAGCATTTTGACAGCATGTTGTCACTTAGGCTGTTACTTTTGTCCAGAAGCACTCAGAAACAAGTTTCCAAGCCAGAAACATGTACTTTGCTGAAGTCTATAGTAGCAAGGCAGTTTCTTCTGGTTTTCATCACTAGTTGCTCAGAAAACAGCAACATGTCACTTTTAGTGTTTTCAGGGCCCGAAAAGCATTTTGACAGCATGTTGTCACTGAGGCTGTTACTTTTGTCCAGAAGCACTCAGAAACAAGTTTCCAAGCCAGAAACATGTACTTTGGTGAAGTCTATAGTAGCAAGGCAGTTTCTTCTGGTTTTCATCACTAGTTGGTCAGAAAACAGCAACATGTCACTTTTAGTGTTTTCAGGGCCCGAAAAGCATTTTGACAGCATGTTGTCACTGAGGCTGTTACTTTTGTCCAGAAGCACTCAGAAACAAGTTTCCAAGCCAGAAACATGTACTTTGGTGAAGTCTATAGTAGCAAGGCAGTTTCTTCTGGTTTTCATCACTAGTTGCTCAGAAAACAGCAACATGTCACTTTTAGTGTTTTCAGGGCCCGAAAAGCATTTTGACAGCATGTTGTCACTGAGGCTGTTACTTTTGTCCAGAAGCACTCAGAAACAAGTTTCCAAGCCAGAAACATGTACTTTGCTGAAGTCTATAGTAGCAAGGCAGTTTCTTCTGGTTTTCATCACTAGTTGCTCAGAAAACAGCAACATGTCACTTTTAGTGTTTTCAGGGCCCGAAAAGCATTTTGACAGCATGTTGTCACTGAGGCTGTTACTTTTGTCCAGAAGCACTCAGAAACAAGTTTCCAAGCCAGAAACATGTACTTTGCTGAAGTCTATAGTAGCAAGGCAGTTTCTTGTGGTTTTCATCACTAGTTGGTCAGAAAACAGCAACATGTCACTTTTAGTGTTTTCAGGGCCCGAAAAGCATTTTGACAGCATGTTGTCACTGAGGCTGTTACTTTTGTCCAGAAGCACTCAGAAACAAGTTTCCAAGCCAGAAACATGTACTTTGCTGAAGTCTATAGTAGCAAGGCAGTTTCTTGTGGTTTTCATCACTAGTTGCTCAGAAAACAGCAACATGTCACTTTTAGTGTTTTCAGGGCCCGAAAAGCATTTTGACAGCATGTTGTCACTTAGGCTGTTACTTTTGTCCAGAAGCACTCAGAAACAAGTTTCCAAGCCAGAAACATGTACTTTGCTGAAGTCTATAGTAGCAAGGCAGTTTCTTCTGGTTTTCATCACTAGTTGGTCAGAAAACAGCAACATGTCACTTTTAGTGTTTTCAGGGCCCGAAAAGCATTTTGACAGCATGTTGTCACTTAGGCTGTTACTTTTGTCCAGAAGCACTCAGAAACAAGTTTCCAAGCCAGAAACATGTACTTTGCTGAAGTCTATAGTAGCAAGGCAGTTTCTTGTGGTTTTCATCACTAGTTGCTCAGAAAACAGCAACATGTCACTTTTAGTGTTTTCAGGGCCCGAAAAGCATTTTGACAGCATGTTGTCACTTAGGCTGTTACTTTTGTCCAGAAGCACTCAGAAACAAGTTTCCAAGCCAGAAACATGTACTTTGCTGAAGTCTATAGTAGCAAGGCAGTTTCTTGTGGTTTTCATCACTAGTTGCTCAGAAAACAGCAACATGTCACTTTTAGTGTTTTCAGGGCCCGAAAAGCATTTTGACAGCATGTTGTCACTGAGGCTGTTACTTTTGTCCAGAAGCACTCAGAAACAAGTTTCCAAGCCAGAAACATGTACTTTGCTGAAGTCTATAGTAGCAAGGCAGTTTCTTGTGGTTTTCATCACTAGTTGCTCAGAAAACAGCAACATGTCACTTTTAGTGTTTTCAGGGCCCGAAAAGCATTTTGACAGCATGTTGTCACTTAGGCTGTTACTTTTGTCCAGAAGCACTCAGAAACAAGTTTCCAAGCCAGAAACATGTACTTTGCTGAAGTCTATAGTAGCAAGGCAGTTTCTTCTGGTTTTCATCACTAGTTGCTCAGAAAACAGCAACATGTCACTTTTAGTGTTTTCAGGGCCCGAAAAGCATTTTGACAGCATGTTGTCACTGAGGCTGTTACTTTTGTCCAGAAGCACTCAGAAACAAGTTTCCAAGCCAGAAACATGTACTTTGGTGAAGTCTATAGTAGCAAGGCAGTTTCTTGTGGTTTTCATCACTAGTTGGTCAGAAAACAGCAACATGTCACTTTTAGTGTTTTCAGGGCCCGAAAAGCATTTTGACAGCATGTTGTCACTGAGGCTGTTACTTTTGTCCAGAAGCACTCAGAAACAAGTTTCCAAGCCAGAAACATGTACTTTGGTGAAGTCTATAGTAGCAAGGCAGTTTCTTCTGGTTTTCATCACTAGTTGCTCAGAAAACAGCAACATGTCACTTTTAGTGTTTTCAGGGCCCGAAAAGCATTTTGACAGCATGTTGTCACTGAGGCTGTTACTTTTGTCCAGAAGCACTCAGAAACAAGTTTCCAAGCCAGAAACATGTACTTTGCTGAAGTCTATAGTAGCAAGGCAGTTTCTTCTGGTTTTCATCACTAGTTGCTCAGAAAACAGCAACATGTCACTTTTAGTGTTTTCAGGCCCGAAAAGCATTTTGACAGCATGTTGTCACTGAGGCTGTTACTTTTGTCCAGAAGCACTCAGAAACAAGTTTCCAAGCCAGAAACATGTACTTTGCTGAAGTCTATAGTAGCAAGGCAGTTTCTTGTGGTTTTCATCACTAGTTGGTCAGAAAACAGCAACATGTCACTTTTAGTGTTTTCAGGGCCCGAAAAGCATTTTGACAGCATGTTGTCACTGAGGCTGTTACTTTTGTCCAGAAGCACTCAGAAACAAGTTTCCAAGCCAGAAACATGTACTTTGCTGAAGTCTATAGTAGCAAGGCAGTTTCTTGTGGTTTTCATCACTAGTTGCTCAGAAAACAGCAACATGTCACTTTTAGTGTTTTCAGGGCCCGAAAAGCATTTTGACAGCATGTTGTCACTTAGGCTGTTACTTTTGTCCAGAAGCACTCAGAAACAAGTTTCCAAGCCAGAAACATGTACTTTGCTGAAGTCTATAGTAGCAAGGCAGTTTCTTCTGGTTTTCATCACTAGTTGGTCAGAAAACAGCAACATGTCACTTTTAGTGTTTTCAGGGCCCGAAAAGCATTTTGACAGCATGTTGTCACTGAGGCTGTTACTTTTGTCCAGAAGCACTCAGAAACAAGTTTCCAAGCCAGAAACATGTACTTTGCTGAAGTCTATAGTAGCAAGGCAGTTTCTTGTGGTTTTCATCACTAGTTGGTCAGAAAACAGCAACATGTCACTTTTAGTGTTTTCAGGGCCCGAAAAGCATTTTGACAGCATGTTGTCACTGAGGCTGTTACTTTTGTCCAGAAGCACTCAGAAACAAGTTTCCAAGCCAGAAACATGTACTTTGGTGAAGTCTATAGTAGCAAGGCAGTTTCTTCTGGTTTTCATCACTAGTTGCTCAGAAAACAGCAACATGTCACTTTTAGTGTTTTCAGGGCCCGAAAAGCATTTTGACAGCATGTTGTCACTGAGGCTGTTACTTTTGTCCAGAAGCACTCAGAAACAAGTTTCCAAGCCAGAAACATGTACTTTGCTGAAGTCTATAGTAGCAAGGCAGTTTCTTCTGGTTTTCATCACTAGTTGGTCAGAAAACAGCAACATGTCACTTTTAGTGTTTTCAGGGCCCGAAAAGCATTTTGACAGCATGTTGTCACTTAGGCTGTTACTTTTGTCCAGAAGCACTCAGAAACAAGTTTCCAAGCCAGAAACATGTACTTTGCTGAAGTCTATAGTAGCAAGGCAGTTTCTTCTGGTTTTCATCACTAGTTGCTCAGAAAACAGCAACATGTCACTTTTAGTGTTTTCAGGGCCCGAAAAGCATTTTGACAGCATGTTGTCACTTAGGCTGTTACTTTTGTCCAGAAGCACTCAGAAACAAGTTTCCAAGCCAGAAACATGTACTTTGGTGAAGTCTATAGTAGCAAGGCAGTTTCTTGTGGTTTTCATCACTAGTTGGTCAGAAAACAGCAACATGTCACTTTTAGTGTTTTCAGGGCCCGAAAAGCATTTTGACAGCATGTTGTCACTGAGGCTGTTACTTTTGTCCAGAAGCACTCAGAAACAAGTTTCCAAGCCAGAAACATGTACTTTGCTGAAGTCTATAGTAGCAAGGCAGTTTCTTGTGGTTTTCATCACTAGTTGCTCAGAAAACAGCAACATGTCACTTTTAGTGTTTTCAGGGCCCGAAAAGCATTTTGACAGCATGTTGTCACTTAGGCTGTTACTTTTGTCCAGAAGCACTCAGAAACAAGTTTCCAAGCCAGAAACATGTACTTTGCTGAAGTCTATAGTAGCAAGGCAGTTTCTTGTGGTTTTCATCACTAGTTGCTCAGAAAACAGCAACATGTCACTTTTAGTGTTTTCAGGGCCCGAAAAGCATTTTGACAGCATGTTGTCACTGAGGCTGTTACTTTTGTCCAGAAGCACTCAGAAACAAGTTTCCAAGCCAGAAACATGTACTTTGCTGAAGTCTATAGTAGCAAGGCAGTTTCTTGTGGTTTTCATCACTAGTTGCTCAGAAAACAGCAACATGTCACTTTTAGTGTTTTCAGGGCCCGAAAAGCATTTTGACAGCATGTTGTCACTTAGGCTGTTACTTTTGTCCAGAAGCACTCAGAAACAAGTTTCCAAGCCAGAAACATGTACTTTGCTGAAGTCTATAGTAGCAAGGCAGTTTCTTCTGGTTTTCATCACTAGTTGCTCAGAAAACAGCAACATGTCACTTTTAGTGTTTTCAGGGCCCGAAAAGCATTTTGACAGCATGTTGTCACTGAGGCTGTTACTTTTGTCCAGAAGCACTCAGAAACAAGTTTCCAAGCCAGAAACATGTACTTTGGTGAAGTCTATAGTAGCAAGGCAGTTTCTTCTGGTTTTCATCACTAGTTGGTCAGAAAACAGCAACATGTCACTTTTAGTGTTTTCAGGGCCCGAAAAGCATTTTGACAGCATGTTGTCACTGAGGCTGTTACTTTTGTCCAGAAGCACTCAGAAACAAGTTTCCAAGCCAGAAACATGTACTTTGGTGAAGTCTATAGTAGCAAGGCAGTTTCTTCTGGTTTTCATCACTAGTTGCTCAGAAAACAGCAACATGTCACTTTTAGTGTTTTCAGGGCCCGAAAAGCATTTTGACAGCATGTTGTCACTGAGGCTGTTACTTTTGTCCAGAAGCACTCAGAAACAAGTTTCCAAGCCAGAAACATGTACTTTGCTGAAGTCTATAGTAGCAAGGCAGTTTCTTCTGGTTTTCATCACTAGTTGCTCAGAAAACAGCAACATGTCACTTTTAGTGTTTTCAGGGCCCGAAAAGCATTTTGACAGCATGTTGTCACTGAGGCTGTTACTTTTGTCCAGAAGCACTCAGAAACAAGTTTCCAAGCCAGAAACATGTACTTTGCTGAAGTCTATAGTAGCAAGGCAGTTTCTTGTGGTTTTCATCACTAGTTGGTCAGAAAACAGCAACATGTCACTTTTAGTGTTTTCAGGGCCCGAAAAGCATTTTGACAGCATGTTGTCACTGAGGCTGTTACTTTTGTCCAGAAGCACTCAGAAACAAGTTCCAAGCCAGAAACATGTACTTTGCTGAAGTCTATAGTAGCAAGGCAGTTTCTTGTGGTTTTCATCACTAGTTGCTCAGAAAACAGCAACATGTCACTTTTAGTGTTTTCAGGGCCCGAAAAGCATTTTGACAGCATGTTGTCACTTAGGCTGTTACTTTTGTCCAGAAGCACTCAGAAACAAGTTTCCAAGCCAGAAACATGTACTTTGCTGAAGTCTATAGTAGCAAGGCAGTTTCTTCTGGTTTTCATCACTAGTTGGTCAGAAAACAGCAACATGTCACTTTTAGTGTTTTCAGGGCCCGAAAAGCATTTTGACAGCATGTTGTCACTTAGGCTGTTACTTTTGTCCAGAAGCACTCAGAAACAAGTTTCCAAGCCAGAAACATGTACTTTGCTGAAGTCTATAGTAGCAAGGCAGTTTCTTGTGGTTTTCATCACTAGTTGGTCAGAAAACAGCAACATGTCACTTTTAGTGTTTTCAGGGCCCGAAAAGCATTTTGACAGCATGTTGTCACTGAGGCTGTTACTTTTGTCCAGAAGCACTCAGAAACAAGTTTCCAAGCCAGAAACATGTACTTTGGTGAAGTCTATAGTAGCAAGGCAGTTTCTTCTGGTTTTCATCACTAGTTGCTCAGAAAACAGCAACATGTCACTTTTAGTGTTTTCAGGGCCCGAAAAGCATTTTGACAGCATGTTGTCACTGAGGCTGTTACTTTTGTCCAGAAGCACTCAGAAACAAGTTTCCAAGCCAGAAACATGTACTTTGCTGAAGTCTATAGTAGCAAGGCAGTTTCTTCTGGTTTTCATCACTAGTTGCTCAGAAAACAGCAACATGTCACTTTTAGTGTTTTCAGGGCCCGAAAAGCATTTTGACAGCATGTTGTCACTTAGACTGTTACTTTTGTCCAGAAGCACTCAGAAACAAGTTTCCAAGCCAGAAACATGTACTTTGCTGAAGTCTATAGTAGCAAGGCAGTTTCTTCTGGTTTTCATCACTAGTTGGTCAGAAAACAGCAACATGTCACTTTTAGTGTTTTCAGGGCCCGAAAAGCATTTTGACAGCATGTTGTCACTTAGGCTGTTACTTTTGTCCAGAAGCACTCAGAAACAAGTTTCCAAGCCAGAAACATGTACTTTGGTGAAGTCTATAGTAGCAAGGCAGTTTCTTGTGGTTTTCATCACTAGTTGGTCAGAAAACAGCAACATGTCACTTTTAGTGTTTTCAGGGCCCGAAAAGCATTTTGACAGCATGTTGTCACTGAGGCTGTTACTTTTGTCCAGAAGCACTCAGAAACAAGTTTCCAAGCCAGAAACATGTACTTTGCTGAAGTCTATAGTAGCAAGGCAGTTTCTTGTGGTTTTCATCACTAGTTGCTCAGAAAACAGCAACATGTCACTTTTAGTGTTTTCAGGGCCCGAAAAGCATTTTGACAGCATGTTGTCACTTAGGCTGTTACTTTTGTCCAGAAGCACTCAGAAACAAGTTTCCAAGCCAGAAACATGTACTTTGCTGAAGTCTATAGTAGCAAGGCAGTTTCTTGTGGTTTTCATCACTAGTTGCTCAGAAAACAGCAACATGTCACTTTTAGTGTTTTCAGGGCCCGAAAAGCATTTTGACAGCATGTTGTCACTGAGGCTGTTACTTTTGTCCAGAAGCACTCAGAAACAAGTTTCCAAGCCAGAAACATGTACTTTGCTGAAGTCTATAGTAGCAAGGCAGTTTCTTGTGGTTTTCATCACTAGTTGGTCAGAAACAGCAACATGTCACTTTTAGTGTTTTCAGGGCCCGAAAAGCATTTTGACAGCATGTTGTCACTGAGGCTGTTACTTTTGTCCAGAAGCACTCAGAAACAAGTTTCCAAGCCAGAAACATGTACTTTGGTGAAGTCTATAGTAGCAAGGCAGTTTCTTCTGGTTTTCATCACTAGTTGCTCAGAAAACAGCAACATGTCACTTTTAGTGTTTTCAGGGCCCGAAAAGCATTTTGACAGCATGTTGTCACTGAGGCTGTTACTTTTGTCCAGAAGCACTCAGAACAAGTTTCCAAGCCAGAAACATGTACTTTGCTGAAGTCTATAGTAGCAAGGCAGTTTCTTCTGGTTTTCATCACTAGTTGCTCAGAAAACAGCAACATGTCACTTTAGTGTTTTTCAGGGCCCGAAAAGCATTTTGACAGCATGTTGTCACTGAGGCTGTTACTTTTGTCCAGAAGCACTCAGAAACAAGTTTCCAAGCCAGAAACATGTACTTTGCTGAAGTCTATAGTAGCAAGGCAGTTTCTTCTGGTTTTCATCACTAGTTGGTCAGAAAACAGCAACATGTCACTTTTAGTGTTTTCAGGGCCCGAAAAGCATTTTGACAGCATGTTGTCACTGAGGCTGTTACTTTTGTCCAGAAGCACTCAGAAACAAGTTTCCAAGCCAGAAACATGTACTTTGCTGAAGTCTATAGTAGCAAGGCAGTTTCTTCTGGTTTTCATCACTAGTTGCTCAGAAAACAGCAACATGTCACTTTTAGTGTTTTCAGGGCCCGAAAAGCATTTTGACAGCATGTTGTCACTTAGGCTGTTACTTTTGTCCAGAAGCACTCAGAAACAAGTTTCCAAGCCAGAAACATGTACTTTGCTGAAGTCTATAGTAGCAAGGCAGTTTCTTCTGGTTTTCATCACTAGTTGGTCAGAAAACAGCAACATGTCACTTTTAGTGTTTTCAGGGCCCGAAAAGCATTTTGACAGCATGTTGTCACTGAGGCTGTTACTTTTGTCCAGAAGCACTCAGAAACAAGTTTCCAAGCCAGAAACATGTACTTTGCTGAAGTCTATAGTAGCAAGGCAGTTTCTTGTGGTTTTCATCACTAGTTGCTCAGAAAAAAGCAACATGTCACTTTTAGTGTTTTCAGGGCCCGAAAAGCATTTTGACAGCATGTTGTCACTGAGGCTGTTACTTTTGTCCAGAAGCACTCAGAAACAAGTTTCCAAGCCAGAAACATGTACTTTGGTGAAGTCTATAGTAGCAAGGCAGTTTCTTCTGGTTTTCATCACTAGTTGCTCAGAAAACAGCAACATGTCACTTTTAGTGTTTTCAGGGCCCGAAAAGCATTTTGACAGCATGTTGTCACTGAGGCTGTTACTTTTGTCCAGAAGCACTCAGAAACAAGTTTCCAAGCCAGAAACATGTACTTTGCTGAAGTCTATAGTAGCAAGGCAGTTTCTTCTGGTTTTCATCACTAGTTGCTCAGAAAACAGCAACATGTCACTTTTAGTGTTTTCAGGGCCCGAAAAGCATTTTGACAGCATGTTGTCACTGAGGCTGTTACTTTTGTCCAGAAGCACTCAGAAACAAGTTTCCAAGCCAGAAACATGTACTTTGGTGAAGTCTATAGTAGCAAGGCAGTTTCTTCTGGTTTTCATCACTAGTTGGTCAGAAAACAGCAACATGTCACTTTTAGTGTTTTCAGGGCCCGAAAAGCATTTTGACAGCATGTTGTCACTGAGGCTGTTACTTTTGTCCAGAAGCACTCAGAAACAAGTTTCCAAGCCAGAAACATGTACTTTGCTGAAGTCTATAGTAGCAAGGCAGTTTCTTCTGGTTTTCATCACTAGTTGCTCAGAAAACAGCAACATGTCACTTTTAGTGTTTTCAGGGCCCGAAAAGCATTTTGACAGCATGTTGTCACTTAGGCTGTTACTTTTGTCCAGAAGCACTCAGAAACAAGTTTCCAAGCCAGAAACATGTACTTTGCTGAAGTCTATAGTAGCAAGGCAGTTTCTTCTGGTTTTCATCACTAGTTGGTCAGAAAACAGCAACATGTCACTTTTAGTGTTTTCAGGGCACGAAAAGCATTTTGACAGCATGTTGTCACTGAGGCTGTTACTTTTGTCCAGAAGCACTCAGAAACAAGTTTCCAAGCCAGAAACATGTACTTTGCTGAAGTCTATAGTAGCAAGGCAGTTTCTTGTGGTTTTCATCACTAGTTGCTCAGAAAAAAGCAACATGTCACTTTTAGTGTTTTCAGGGCCCGAAAAGCATTTTGACAGCATGTTGTCACTGAGGCTGTTACTTTTGTCCAGAAGCACTCAGAAACAAGTTTCCAAGCCAGAAACATGTACTTTGGTGAAGTCTATAGTAGCAAGGCAGTTTCTTGTGGTTTTCATCACTAGTTGGTCAGAAAACAGCAACATGTCACTTTTAGTGTTTTCAGGGCCCGAAAAGCATTTTGACAGCATGTTGTCACTGAGGCTGTTACTTTTGTCCAGAAGCACTCAGAAACAAGTTTCCAAGCCAGAAACATGTACTTTGGTGAAGTCTATAGTAGCAAGGCAGTTTCTTCTGGTTTTCATCACTAGTTGCTCAGAAAACAGCAACATGTCACTTTTAGTGTTTTCAGGGCCCGAAAAGCATTTTGACAGCATGTTGTCACTGAGGCTGTTACTTTTGTCCAGAAGCACTCAGAAACAAGTTTCCAAGCCAGAAACATGTACTTTGCTGAAGTCTATAGTAGCAAGGCAGTTTCTTCTGGTTTTCATCACTAGTTGCTCAGAAAACAGCAACATGTCACTTTTAGTGTTTTCAGGGCCCGAAAAGCATTTTGACAGCATGTTGTCACTGAGGCTGTTACTTTTGTCCAGAAGCACTCAGAAACAAGTTTCCAAGCCAGAAACATGTACTTTGGTGAAGTCTATAGTAGCAAGGCAGTTTCTTCTGGTTTTCATCACTAGTTGGTCAGAAAACAGCAACATGTCACTTTTAGTGTTTTCAGGGCCCGAAAAGCATTTTGACAGCATGTTGTCACTGAGGCTGTTACTTTTGTCCAGAAGCACTCAGAAACAAGTTTCCAAGCCAGAAACATGTACTTTGCTGAAGTCTATAGTAGCAAGGCAGTTTCTTCTGGTTTTCATCACTAGTTGGTCAGAAAACAGCAACATGTCACTTTTAGTGTTTTCAGGGCCCGAAAAGCATTTTGACAGCATGTTGTCACTTAGGCTGTTACTTTTGTCCAGAAGCACTCAGAAACAAGTTTCCAAGCCAGAAACATGTACTTTGCTGAAGTCTATAGTAGCAAGGCAGTTTCTTCTGGTTTTCATCACTAGTTGGTCAGAAAACAGCAACATGTCACTTTTAGTGTTTTCAGGGCCCGAAAAGCATTTTGACAGCATGTTGTCACTGAGGCTGTTACTTTTGTCCAGAAGCACTCAGAAACAAGTTTCCAAGCCAGAAACATGTACTTTGCTGAAGTCTATAGTAGCAAGGCAGTTTCTTGTGGTTTTCATCACTAGTTGCTCAGAAAAAAGCAACATGTCACTTTTAGTGTTTTCAGGGCCCGAAAAGCATTTTGACAGCATGTTGTCACTGAGGGCTGTTACTTTTGTCCAGAAGCACTCAGAAACAAGTTTCCAAGCCAGAAACATGTACTTTGGTGAAGTCTATAGTAGCAAGGCAGTTTCTTGTGGTTTTCATCACTAGTTGGTCAGAAAACAGCAACATGTCACTTTTAGTGTTTTCAGGGCCCGAAAAGCATTTTGACAGCATGTTGTCACTGAGGCTGTTACTTTTGTCCAGAAGCACTCAGAAACAAGTTTCCAAGCCAGAAACATGTACTTTGGTGAAGTCTATAGTAGCAAGGCAGTTTCTTGTGGTTTTCATCACTAGTTGCTCAGAAAACAGCAACATGTCACTTTTAGTGTTTTCAGGGCCCGAAAAGCATTTTGACAGCATGTTGTCACTGAGGCTGTTACTTTTGTCCAGAAGCACTCAGAAACAAGTTTCCAAGCCAGAAACATGTACTTTGCTGAAGTCTATAGTAGCAAGGCAGTTTCTTCTGGTTTTCATCACTAGTTGCTCAGAAAACAGCAACATGTCACTTTTAGTGTTTTCAGGGCCCGAAAAGCATTTTGACAGCATGTTGTCACTGAGGCTGTTACTTTTGTCCAGAAGCACTCAGAAACAAGTTTCCAAGCCAGAAACATGTACTTTGCTGAAGTCTATAGTAGCAAGGCAGTTTCTTCTGGTTTTCATCACTAGTTGGTCAGAAAACAGCAACATGTCACTTTTAGTGTTTTCAGGGCCCGAAAAGCATTTTGACAGCATGTTGTCACTGAGGCTGTTACTTTTGTCCAGAAGCACTCAGAAACAAGTTTCCAAGCCAGAAACATGTACTTTGCTGAAGTCTATAGTAGCAAGGCAGTTTCTTGTGGTTTTCATCACTAGTTGCTCAGAAAAACAGCAACATGTCACTTTTAGTGTTTTCAGGGCCCGAAAAGCATTTTGACAGCATGTTGTCACTTAGGCTGTTACTTTTGTCCAGAAGCACTCAGAAACAAGTTTCCAAGCCAGAAACATGTACTTTGCTGAAGTCTATAGTAGCAAGGCAGTTTCTTCTGGTTTTCATCACTAGTTGCTCAGAAAACAGCAACATGTCACTTTTAGTGTTTTCAGGGCCCGAAAAGCATTTTGACAGCATGTTGTCACTTAGGCTGTTACTTTTGTCCAGAAGCACTCAGAAACAAGTTTCCAAGCCAGAAACATGTACTTTGCTGAAGTCTATAGTAGCAAGGCAGTTTCTTGTGGTTTTCATCACTAGTTGGTCAGAAAACAGCAACATGTCACTTTTAGTGTTTTCAGGGCCCGAAAAGCATTTTGACAGCATGTTGTCACTGAGGCTGTTACTTTTGTCCAGAAGCACTCAGAAACAAGTTTCCAAGCCAGAAACATGTACTTTGGTGAAGTCTATAGTAGCAAGGCAGTTTCTTCTGGTTTTCATCACTAGTTGCTCAGAAAACAGCAACATGTCACTTTTAGTGTTTTCAGGGCCCGAAAAGCATTTTGACAGCATGTTGTCACTGAGGCTGTTACTTTTGTCCAGAAGCACTCAGAAACAAGTTTCCAAGCCAGAAACATGTACTTTGCTGAAGTCTATAGTAGCAAGGCAGTTTCTTCTGGTTTTCATCACTAGTTGGTCAGAAAACAGCAACATGTCACTTTTAGTGTTTTCAGGGCCCGAAAAGCATTTTGACAGCATGTTGTCACTTAGGCTGTTACTTTTGTCCAGAAGCACTCAGAAACAAGTTTCCAAGCCAGAAACATGTACTTTGCTGAAGTCTATAGTAGCAAGGCAGTTTTCTTCTGGTTTTCATCACTAGTTGCTCAGAAAACAGCAACATGTCACTTTTAGTGTTTTCAGGGCCCGAAAAGCATTTTGACAGCATGTTGTCACTTAGGCTGTTACTTTTGTCCAGAAGCACTCAGAAACAAGTTTCCAAGCCAGAAACATGTACTTTGCTGAAGTCTATAGTAGCAAGGCAGTTTCTTGTGGTTTTCATCACTAGTTGGTCAGAAAACAGCAACATGTCACTTTTAGTGTTTTCAGGGCCCGAAAAGCATTTTGACAGCATGTTGTCACTGAGGCTGTTACTTTTGTCCAGAAGCACTCAGAAACAAGTTTCCAAGCCAGAAACATGTACTTTGCTGAAGTCTATAGTAGCAAGGCAGTTTCTTGTGGTTTTCATCACTAGTTGCTCAGAAAACAGCAACATGTCACTTTTAGTGTTTTCAGGGCCCGAAAAGCATTTTGACAGCATGTTGTCACTTAGGCTGTTACTTTTGTCCAGAAGCACTCAGAAACAAGTTTCCAAGCCAGAAACATGTACTTTGCTGAAGTCTATAGTAGCAAGGCAGTTTCTTGTGGTTTTCATCACTAGTTGCTCAGAAAACAGCAACATGTCACTTTTAGTGTTTTCAGGGCCCGAAAAGCATTTTGACAGCATGTTGTCACTGAGGCTGTTACTTTTGTCCAGAAGCACTCAGAAACAAGTTTCCAAGCCAGAAACATGTACTTTGCTGAAGTCTATAGTAGCAAGGCAGTTTCTTGTGGTTTTCATCACTAGTTGCTCAGAAAACAGCAACATGTCACTTTTAGTGTTTTCAGGGCCCGAAAAGCATTTTGACAGCATGTTGTCACTTAGGCTGTTACTTTTGTCCAGAAGCACTCAGAAACAAGTTTCCAAGCCAGAAACATGTACTTTGCTGAAGTCTATAGTAGCAAGGCAGTTTCTTCTGGTTTTCATCACTAGTTGGTCAGAAAACAGCAACATGTCACTTTTAGTGTTTTCAGGGCCCGAAAAGCATTTTGACAGCATGTTGTCACTGAGGCTGTTACTTTTGTCCAGAAGCACTCAGAAACAAGTTTCCAAGCCAGAAACATGTACTTTGCTGAAGTCTATAGTAGCAAGGCAGTTTCTTCTGGTTTTCATCACTAGTTGGTCAGAAAACAGCAACATGTCACTTTTAGTGTTTTCAGGGCCCGAAAAGCATTTTGACAGCATGTTGTCACTGAGGCTGTTACTTTTGTCCAGAAGCACTCAGAAACAAGTTTCCAAGCCAGAAACATGTACTTTGCTGAAGTCTATAGTAGCAAGGCAGTTTCTTCTGGTTTTCATCACTAGTTGGTCAGAAAACAGCAACATGTCACTTTTAGTGTTTTCAGGGCCCGAAAAGCATTTTGACAGCATGTTGTCACTTAGGCTGTTACTTTTGTCCAGAAGCACTCAGAAACAAGTTTCCAAGCCAGAAACATGTACTTTGCTGAAGTCTATAGTAGCAAGGCAGTTTCTTCTGGTTTTCATCACTAGTTGGTCAGAAAACAGCAACATGTCACTTTTAGTGTTTTCAGGGCCCGAAAAGCATTTTGACAGCATGTTGTCACTGAGGCTGTTACTTTTGTCCAGAAGCACTCAGAAACAAGTTTCCAAGCCAGAAACATGTACTTTGCTGAAGTCTATAGTAGCAAGGCAGTTTCTTGTGGTTTTCATCACTAGTTGCTCAGAAAAAAGCAACATGTCACTTTTAGTGTTTTCAGGGCCCGAAAAGCATTTTGACAGCATGTTGTCACTGAGGGTGTTACTTTTGTCCAGAAGCACTCAGAAACAAGTTTCCAAGCCAGAAACATGTACTTTGGTGAAGTCTATAGTAGCAAGGCAGTTTCTTGTGGTTTTCATCACTAGTTGGTCAGAAAACAGCAACATGTCACTTTTAGTGTTTTCAGGGCCCGAAAAGCATTTTGACAGCATGTTGTCACTGAGGCTGTTACTTTTGTCCAGAAGCACTCAGAAACAAGTTTCCAAGCCAGAAACATGTACTTTGGTGAAGTCTATAGTAGCAAGGCAGTTTCTTCTGGTTTTCATCACTAGTTGCTCAGAAAACAGCAACATGTCACTTTTAGTGTTTTCAGGGCCCGAAAAGCATTTTGACAGCATGTTGTCACTGAGGCTGTTACTTTTGTCCAGAAGCACTCAGAAACAAGTTTCCAAGCCAGAAACATGTACTTTGCTGAAGTCTATAGTAGCAAGGCAGTTTCTTCTGGTTTTCATCACTAGTTGCTCAGAAAACAGCAACATGTCACTTTTAGTGTTTTCAGGGCCCGAAAAGCATTTTGACAGCATGTTGTCACTGAGGCTGTTACTTTTGTCCAGAAGCACTCAGAAACAAGTTTCCAAGCCAGAAACATGTACTTTGGTGAAGTCTATAGTAGCAAGGCAGTTTCTTGTGGTTTTCATCACTAGTTGGTCAGAAAACAGCAACATGTCACTTTTAGTGTTTTCAGGGCCCGAAAAGCATTTTGACAGCATGTTGTCACTGAGGCTGTTACTTTTGTCCAGAAGCACTCAGAAACAAGTTTCCAAGCCAGAAACATGTACTTTGCTGAAGTCTATAGTAGCAAGGCAGTTTCTTCTGGTTTTCATCACTAGTTGGTCAGAAAACAGCAACATGTCACTTTTAGTGTTTTCAGGGCCCGAAAAGCATTTTGACAGCATGTTGTCACTTAGGCTGTTACTTTTGTCCAGAAGCACTCAGAAACAAGTTTCCAAGCCAGAAACATGTACTTTGCTGAAGTCTATAGTAGCAAGGCAGTTTCTTCTGGTTTTCATCACTAGTTGCTCAGAAAACAGCAACATGTCACTTTTAGTGTTTTCAGGGCCCGAAAAGCATTTTGACAGCATGTTGTCACTGAGGCTGTTACTTTTGTCCAGAAGCACTCAGAAACAAGTTTCCAAGCCAGAAACATGTACTTTGGTGAAGTCTATAGTAGCAAGGCAGTTTCTTGTGGTTTTCATCACTAGTTGCTCAGAAAAAAGCAACATGTCACTTTTAGTGTTTTCAGGGCCCGAAAAGCATTTTGACAGCATGTTGTCACTGAGGGTGTTACTTTTGTCCAGAAGCACTCAGAAACAAGTTTCCAAGCCAGAAACATGTACTTTGGTGAAGTCTATAGTAGCAAGGCAGTTTCTTGTGGTTTTCATCACTAGTTGGTCAGAAAACAGCAACATGTCACTTTTAGTGTTTTCAGGGCCCGAAAAGCATTTTGACAGCATGTTGTCACTGAGGCTGTTACTTTTGTCCAGAAGCACTCAGAAACAAGTTTCCAAGCCAGAAACATGTACTTTGGTGAAGTCTATAGTAGCAAGGCAGTTTCTTCTGGTTTTCATCACTAGTTGCTCAGAAAACAGCAACATGTCACTTTTAGTGTTTTCAGGGCCCGAAAAGCATTTTGACAGCATGTTGTCACTGAGGCTGTTACTTTTGTCCAGAAGCACTCAGAAACAAGTTTCCAAGCCAGAAACATGTACTTTGCTGAAGTCTATAGTAGCAAGGCAGTTTCTTCTGGTTTTCATCACTAGTTGCTCAGAAAACAGCAACATGTCACTTTTAGTGTTTTCAGGGCCCGAAAAGCATTTTGACAGCATGTTGTCACTGAGGCTGTTACTTTTGTCCAGAAGCACTCAGAAACAAGTTTCCAAGCCAGAAACATGTACTTTGGTGAAGTCTATAGTAGCAAGGCAGTTTCTTCTGGTTTTCATCACTAGTTGGTCAGAAAACAGCAACATGTCACTTTTAGTGTTTTCAGGGCCCGAAAAGCATTTTGACAGCATGTTGTCACTGAGGCTGTTACTTTTGTCCAGAAGCACTCAGAAACAAGTTTCCAAGCCAGAAACATGTACTTTGCTGAAGTCTATAGTAGCAAGGCAGTTTCTTGTGGTTTTCATCACTAGTTGCTCAGAAAAAAGCAACATGTCACTTTTAGTGTTTTCAGGGCCCGAAAAGCATTTTGACAGCATGTTGTCACTGAGGGTGTTACTTTTGTCCAGAAGCACTCAGAAACAAGTTTCCAAGCCAGAAACATGTACTTTGGTGAAGTCTATAGTAGCAAGGCAGTTTCTTGTGGTTTTCATCACTAGTTGGTCAGAAAACAGCAACATGTCACTTTTAGTGTTTTCAGGGCCCGAAAAGCATTTTGACAGCATGTTGTCACTGAGGCTGTTACTTTTGTCCAGAAGCACTCAGAAACAAGTTTCCAAGCCAGAAACATGTACTTTGGTGAAGTCTATAGTAGCAAGGCAGTTTCTTCTGGTTTTCATCACTAGTTGCTCAGAAAACAGCAACATGTCACTTTTAGTGTTTTCAGGGCCCGAAAAGCATTTTGACAGCATGTTGTCACTGAGGCTGTTACTTTTGTCCAGAAGCACTCAGAAACAAGTTTCCAAGCCAGAAACATGTACTTTGCTGAAGTCTATAGTAGCAAGGCAGTTTCTTCTGGTTTTCATCACTAGTTGCTCAGAAAACAGCAACATGTCACTTTTAGTGTTTTCAGGGCCCGAAAAGCATTTTGACAGCATGTTGTCACTGAGGCTGTTACTTTTGTCCAGAAGCACTCAGAAACAAGTTTCCAAGCCAGAAACATGTACTTTGCTGAAGTCTATAGTAGCAAGGCAGTTTCTTGTGGTTTTCATCACTAGTTGGTCAGAAAACAGCAACATGTCACTTTTAGTGTTTTCAGGGCCCGAAAAGCATTTTGACAGCATGTTGTCACTGAGGCTGTTACTTTTGTCCAGAAGCACTCAGAAACAAGTTTCCAAGCCAGAAACATGTACTTTGCTGAAGTCTATAGTAGCAAGGCAGTTTCTTGTGGTTTTCATCACTAGTTGCTCAGAAAACAGCAACATGTCACTTTTAGTGTTTTCAGGGCCCGAAAAGCATTTTGACAGCATGTTGTCACTTAGGCTGTTACTTTTGTCCAGAAGCACTCAGAAACAAGTTTCCAAGCCAGAAACATGTACTTTGCTGAAGTCTATAGTAGCAAGGCAGTTTCTTCTGGTTTTCATCACTAGTTGCTCAGAAAACAGCAACATGTCACTTTTAGTGTTTTCAGGGCCCGAAAAGCATTTTGACAGCATGTTGTCACTTAGGCTGTTACTTTTGTCCAGAAGCACTCAGAAACAAGTTTCCAAGCCAGAAACATGTACTTTGGTGAAGTCTATAGTAGCAAGGCAGTTTCTTGTGGTTTTCATCACTAGTTGGTCAGAAAACAGCAACATGTCACTTTTAGTGTTTTCAGGGCCCGAAAAGCATTTTGACAGCATGTTGTCACTGAGGCTGTTACTTTTGTCCAGAAGCACTCAGAAACAAGTTTCCAAGCCAGAAACATGTACTTTGCTGAAGTCTATAGTAGCAAGGCAGTTTCTTGTGGTTTTCATCACTAGTTGCTCAGAAAACAGCAACATGTCACTTTTAGTGTTTTCAGGGCCCGAAAAGCATTTTGACAGCATGTTGTCACTTAGGCTGTTACTTTTGTCCAGAAGCACTCAGAAACAAGTTTCCAAGCCAGAAACATGTACTTTGCTGAAGTCTATAGTAGCAAGGCAGTTTCTTGTGGTTTTCATCACTAGTTGCTCAGAAAACAGCAACATGTCACTTTTAGTGTTTTCAGGGCCCGAAAAGCATTTTGACAGCATGTTGTCACTGAGGCTGTTACTTTTGTCCAGAAGCACTCAGAAACAAGTTTCCAAGCCAGAAACATGTACTTTGCTGAAGTCTATAGTAGCAAGGCAGTTTCTTCTGGTTTTCATCACTAGTTGGTCAGAAAACAGCAACATGTCACTTTTAGTGTTTTCAGGGCCCGAAAAGCATTTTGACAGCATGTTGTCACTTAGGCTGTTACTTTTGTCCAGAAGCACTCAGAAACAAGTTTCCAAGCCAGAAACATGTACTTTGCTGAAGTCTATAGTAGCAAGGCAGTTTCTTCTGGTTTTCATCACTAGTTGGTCAGAAAACAGCAACATGTCACTTTTAGTGTTTTCAGGGCCCGAAAAGCATTTTGACAGCATGTTGTCACTGAGGCTGTTACTTTTGTCCAGAAGCACTCAGAAACAAGTTTCCAAGCCAGAAACATGTACTTTGCTGAAGTCTATAGTAGCAAGGCAGTTTCTTGTGGTTTTCATCACTAGTTGCTCAGAAAAAAGCAACATGTCACTTTTAGTGTTTTCAGGGCCCGAAAAGCATTTTGACAGCATGTTGTCACTGAGGGTGTTACTTTTGTCCAGAAGCACTCAGAAACAAGTTTCCAAGCCAGAAACATGTACTTTGGTGAAGTCTATAGTAGCAAGGCAGTTTCTTGTGGTTTTCATCACTAGTTGGTCAGAAAACAGCAACATGTCACTTTTAGTGTTTTCAGGGCCCGAAAAGCATTTTGACAGCATGTTGTCACTGAGGCTGTTACTTTTGTCCAGAAGCACTCAGAAACAAGTTTCCAAGCCAGAAACATGTACTTTGGTGAAGTCTATAGTAGCAAGGCAGTTTCTTCTGGTTTTCATCACTAGTTGCTCAGAAAACAGCAACATGTTCACTTTTAGTGTTTTCAGGGCCCGAAAAGCATTTTGACAGCATGTTGTCACTGAGGCTGTTACTTTTGTCCAGAAGCACTCAGAAACAAGTTTCCAAGCCAGAAACATGTACTTTGCTGAAGTCTATAGTAGCAAGGCAGTTTCTTCTGGTTTTCATCACTAGTTGGTCAGAAAACAGCAACATGTCACTTTTAGTGTTTTCAGGGCCCGAAAAGCATTTTGACAGCATGTTGTCACTGAGGCTGTTACTTTTGTCCAGAAGCACTCAGAAACAAGTTTCCAAGCCAGAAACATGTACTTTGGTGAAGTCTATAGTAGCAAGGCAGTTTCTTCTGGTTTTCATCACTAGTTGGTCAGAAAACAGCAACATGTCACTTTTAGTGTTTTCAGGGCCGAAAAGCATTTTGACAGCATGTTGTCACTGAGGCTGTTACTTTTGTCCAGAAGCACTCAGAAACAAGTTTCCAAGCCAGAAACATGTACTTTGCTGAAGTCTATAGTAGCAAGGCAGTTTCTTCTGGTTTTCATCACTAGTTGCTCAGAAAACAGCAACATGTCACTTTTAGTGTTTTCAGGGCCCGAAAAGCATTTTGACAGCATGTTGTCACTTAGGCTGTTACTTTTGTCCAGAAGCACTCAGAAACAAGTTTCCAAGCCAGAAACATGTACTTTGCTGAAGTCTATAGTAGCAAGGCAGTTTCTTCTGGTTTTCATCACTAGTTGGTCAGAAAACAGCAACATGTCACTTTTAGTGTTTTCAGGGCCCGAAAAGCATTTTGACAGCATGTTGTCACTGAGGCTGTTACTTTTGTCCAGAAGCACTCAGAAACAAGTTTCCAAGCCAGAAACATGTACTTTGCTGAAGTCTATAGTAGCAAGGCAGTTTCTTGTGGTTTTCATCACTAGTTGCTCAGAAAAAAGCAACATGTCACTTTTAGTGTTTTCAGGGCCCGAAAAGCATTTTGACAGCATGTTGTCACTGAGGCTGTTACTTTTGTCCAGAAGCACTCAGAAACAAGTTTCCAAGCCAGAAACATGTACTTTGGTGAAGTCTATAGTAGCAAGGCAGTTTCTTGTGGTTTTCATCACTAGTTGGTCAGAAAACAGCAACATGTCACTTTTAGTGTTTTCAGGGCCCGAAAAGCATTTTGACAGCATGTTGTCACTGAGGCTGTTACTTTTGTCCAGAAGCACTCAGAAACAAGTTTCCAAGCCAGAAACATGTACTTTGCTGAAGTCTATAGTAGCAAGGCAGTTTCTTGTGGTTTTCATCACTAGTTGCTCAGAAAACAGCAACATGTCACTTTTAGTGTTTTCAGGGCCCGAAAAGCATTTTGACAGCATGTTGTCACTGAGGCTGTTACTTTTGTCCAGAAGCACTCAGAAACAAGTTTCCAAGCCAGAAACATGTACTTTGCTGAAGTCTATAGTAGCAAGGCAGTTTCTTCTGGTTTTCATCACTAGTTGCTCAGAAAACAGCAACATGTCACTTTTAGTGTTTTCAGGGCCCGAAAAGCATTTTGACAGCATGTTGTCACTGAGGCTGTTACTTTTGTCCAGAAGCACTCAGAAACAAGTTTCCAAGCCAGAAACATGTACTTTGGTGAAGTCTATAGTAGCAAGGCAGTTTCTTCTGGTTTTCATCACTAGTTGGTCAGAAAACAGCAACATGTCACTTTTAGTGTTTTCAGGGCCCGAAAAGCATTTTGACAGCATGTTGTCACTGAGGCTGTTACTTTTGTCCAGAAGCACTCAGAAACAAGTTTCCAAGCCAGAAACATGTACTTTGCTGAAGTCTATAGTAGCAAGGCAGTTTCTTCTGGTTTTCATCACTAGTTGGTCAGAAAACAGCAACATGTCACTTTTAGTGTTTTCAGGGCCCGAAAAGCATTTTGACAGCATGTTGTCACTTAGGCTGTTACTTTTGTCCAGAAGCACTCAGAAACAAGTTTCCAAGCCAGAAACATGTACTTTGCTGAAGTCTATAGTAGCAAGGCAGTTTCTTCTGGTTTTCATCACTAGTTGCTCAGAAAACAGCAACATGTCACTTTTAGTGTTTTCAGGGCCCGAAAAGCATTTTGACAGCATGTTGTCACTGAGGCTGTTACTTTTGTCCAGAAGCACTCAGAAACAAGTTTCCAAGCCAGAAACATGTACTTTGCTGAAGTCTATCGTAGCAAGGCAGTTTCTTGTGGTTTTCATCACTAGTTGCTCAGAAAAAAGCAACATGTCACTTTTAGTGTTTTCAGGGCCCGAAAAGCATTTTGACAGCATGTTGTCACTGAGGGTGTTACTTTTGTCCAGAAGCACTCAGAAACAAGTTTCCAAGCCAGAAACATGTACTTTGGTGAAGTCTATAGTAGCAAGGCAGTTTCTTGTGGTTTTCATCACTAGTTGGTCAGAAAACAGCAACATGTCACTTTTAGTGTTTTCAGGGCCCGAAAAGCATTTTGACAGCATGTTGTCACTGAGGCTGTTACTTTTGTCCAGAAGCACTCAGAAACAAGTTTCCAAGCCAGAAACATGTACTTTGGTGAAGTCTATAGTAGCAAGGCAGTTTCTTCTGGTTTTCATCACTAGTTGCTCAGAAAACAGCAACATGTCACTTTTAGTGTTTTCAGGGCCCGAAAAGCATTTTGACAGCATGTTGTCACTGAGGCTGTTACTTTTGTCCAGAAGCACTCAGAAACAAGTTTCCAAGCCAGAAACATGTACTTTGCTGAAGTCTATAGTAGCAAGGCAGTTTCTTCTGGTTTTCATCACTAGTTGCTCAGAAAACAGCAACATGTCACTTTTAGTGTTTTCAGGGCCCGAAAAGCATTTTGACAGCATGTTGTCACTGAGGCTGTTACTTTTGTCCAGAAGCACTCAGAAACAAGTTTCCAAGCCAGAAACATGTACTTTGCTGAAGTCTATAGTAGCAAGGCAGTTTCTTCTGGTTTTCATCACTAGTTGGTCAGAAAACAGCAACATGTCACTTTTAGTGTTTTCAGGGCCCGAAAAGCATTTTGACAGCATGTTGTCACTGAGGCTGTTACTTTTGTCCAGAAGCACTCAGAAACAAGTTTCCAAGCCAGAAACATGTACTTTGCTGAAGTCTATAGTAGCAAGGCAGTTTCTTGTGGTTTTCATCACTAGTTGCTCAGAAAACAGCAACATGTCACTTTTAGTGTTTTCAGGGCCCGAAAAGCATTTTGACAGCATGTTGTCACTTAGGCTGTTACTTTTGTCCAGAAGCACTCAGAAACAAGTTTCCAAGCCAGAAACATGTACTTTGCTGAAGTCTATAGTAGCAAGGCAGTTTCTTCTGGTTTTCATCACTAGTTGCTCAGAAAACAGCAACATGTCACTTTTAGTGTTTTCAGGGCCCGAAAAGCATTTTGACAGCATGTTGTCACTTAGGCTGTTACTTTTGTCCAGAAGCACTCAGAAACAAGTTTCCAAGCCAGAAACATGTACTTTGCTGAAGTCTATAGTAGCAAGGCAGTTTCTTGTGGTTTTCATCACTAGTTGGTCAGAAAACAGCAACATGTCACTTTTAGTGTTTTCAGGGCCCGAAAAGCATTTTGACAGCATGTTGTCACTGAGGCTGTTACTTTTGTCCAGAAGCACTCAGAAACAAGTTTCCAAGCCAGAAACATGTACTTTGGTGAAGTCTATAGTAGCAAGGCAGTTTCTTCTGGTTTTCATCACTAGTTGCTCAGAAAACAGCAACATGTCACTTTTAGTGTTTTCAGGGCCCGAAAAGCATTTTGACAGCATGTTGTCACTTAGGCTGTTACTTTTGTCCAGAAGCACTCAGAAACAAGTTTCCAAGCCAGAAACATGTACTTTGCTGAAGTCTATAGTAGCAAGGCAGTTTCTTGTGGTTTTCATCACTAGTTGCTCAGAAAACAGCAACATGTCACTTTTAGTGTTTTCAGGGCCCGAAAAGCATTTTGACAGCATGTTGTCACTGAGGCTGTTACTTTTGTCCAGAAGCACTCAGAAACAAGTTTCCAAGCCAGAAACATGTACTTTGCTGAAGTCTATAGTAGCAAGGCAGTTTCTTGTGGTTTTCATCACTAGTTGCTCAGAAAACAGCAACATGTCACTTTTAGTGTTTTCAGGGCCCGAAAAGCATTTTGACAGCATGTTGTCACTTAGGCTGTTACTTTTGTCCAGAAGCACTCAGAAACAAGTTTCCAAGCCAGAAACATGTACTTTGCTGAAGTCTATAGTAGCAAGGCAGTTTCTTCTGGTTTTCATCACTAGTTGCTCAGAAAACAGCAACATGTCACTTTTAGTGTTTTCAGGGCCCGAAAAGCATTTTGACAGCATGTTGTCACTGAGGCTGTTACTTTTGTCCAGAAGCACTCAGAAACAAGTTTCCAAGCCAGAAACATGTACTTTGCTGAAGTCTATAGTAGCAAGGCAGTTTCTTCTGGTTTTCATCACTAGTTGGTCAGAAAACAGCAACATGTCACTTTTAGTGTTTTCAGGGCCCGAAAAGCATTTTGACAGCATGTTGTCACTGAGGCTGTTACTTTTGTCCAGAAGCACTCAGAAACAAGTTTCCAAGCCAGAAACATGTACTTTGCTGAAGTCTATAGTAGCAAGGCAGTTTCTTCTGGTTTTCATCACTAGTTGGTCAGAAAACAGCAACATGTCACTTTTAGTGTTTTCAGGGCCCGAAAAGCATTTTGACAGCATGTTGTCACTTAGGCTGTTACTTTTGTCCAGAAGCACTCAGAAACAAGTTTCCAAGCCAGAAACATGTACTTTGCTGAAGTCTATAGTAGCAAGGCAGTTTCTTCTGGTTTTCATCACTAGTTGGTCAGAAAACAGCAACATGTCACTTTTAGTGTTTTCAGGGCCCGAAAAGCATTTTGACAGCATGTTGTCACTGAGGCTGTTACTTTTGTCCAGAAGCACTCAGAAACAAGTTTCCAAGCCAGAAACATGTACTTTGCTGAAGTCTATAGTAGCAAGGCAGTTTCTTGTGGTTTTCATCACTAGTTGCTCAGAAAAAAGCAACATGTCACTTTTAGTGTTTTCAGGGCCCGAAAAGCATTTTGACAGCATGTTGTCACTGAGGGTGTTACTTTTGTCCAGAAGCACTCAGAAACAAGTTTCCAAGCCAGAAACATGTACTTTGGTGAAGTCTATAGTAGCAAGGCAGTTTCTTGTGGTTTTCATCACTAGTTGGTCAGAAAACAGCAACATGTCACTTTTAGTGTTTTCAGGGCCCGAAAAGCATTTTGACAGCATGTTGTCACTGAGGCTGTTACTTTTGTCCAGAAGCACTCAGAAACAAGTTTCCAAGCCAGAAACATGTACTTTGGTGAAGTCTATAGTAGCAAGGCAGTTTCTTCTGGTTTTCATCACTAGTTGGTCAGAAAACAGCAACATGTCACTTTTAGTGTTTTCAGGGCCCGAAAAGCATTTTGACAGCATGTTGTCACTGAGGCTGTTACTTTTGTCCAGAAGCACTCAGAAACAAGTTTCCAAGCCAGAAACATGTACTTTGCTGAAGTCTATAGTAGCAAGGCAGTTTCTTCTGGTTTTCATCACTAGTTGCTCAGAAAACAGCAACATGTCACTTTTAGTGTTTTCAGGGCCCGAAAAGCATTTTGACAGCATGTTGTCACTGAGGCTGTTACTTTTGTCCAGAAGCACTCAGAAACAAGTTTCCAAGCCAGAAACATGTACTTTGGTGAAGTCTATAGTAGCAAGGCAGTTTCTTGTGGTTTTCATCACTAGTTGGTCAGAAAACAGCAACATGTCACTTTTAGTGTTTTCAGGGCCCGAAAAGCATTTTGACAGCATGTTGTCACTGAGGCTGTTACTTTTGTCCAGAAGCACTCAGAAACAAGTTTCCAAGCCAGAAACATGTACTTTGCTGAAGTCTATAGTAGCAAGGCAGTTTCTTCTGGTTTTCATCACTAGTTGGTCAGAAAACAGCAACATGTCACTTTTAGTGTTTTCAGGGCCCGAAAAGCATTTTGACAGCATGTTGTCACTTAGGCTGTTACTTTTGTCCAGAAGCACTCAGAAACAAGTTTCCAAGCCAGAAACATGTACTTTGCTGAAGTCTATAGTAGCAAGGCAGTTTCTTCTGGTTTTCATCACTAGTTGCTCAGAAAACAGCAACATGTCACTTTTAGTGTTTTCAGGGCCCGAAAAGCATTTTGACAGCATGTTGTCACTGAGGCTGTTACTTTTGTCCAGAAGCACTCAGAAACAAGTTTCCAAGCCAGAAACATGTACTTTGGTGAAGTCTATAGTAGCAAGGCAGTTTCTTGTGGTTTTCATCACTAGTTGCTCAGAAAAAAGCAACATGTCACTTTTAGTGTTTTCAGGGCCCGAAAAGCATTTTGACAGCATGTTGTCACTGAGGGTGTTACTTTTGTCCAGAAGCACTCAGAAACAAGTTTCCAAGCCAGAAACATGTACTTTGGTGAAGTCTATAGTAGCAAGGCAGTTTCTTGTGGTTTTCATCACTAGTTGGTCAGAAAACAGCAACATGTCACTTTTAGTGTTTTCAGGGCCCGAAAAGCATTTTGACAGCATGTTGTCACTGAGGCTGTTACTTTTGTCCAGAAGCACTCAGAAACAAGTTTCCAAGCCAGAAACATGTACTTTGGTGAAGTCTATAGTAGCAAGGCAGTTTCTTCTGGTTTTCATCACTAGTTGCTCAGAAAACAGCAACATGTCACTTTTAGTGTTTTCAGGGCCCGAAAAGCATTTTGACAGCATGTTGTCACTGAGGCTGTTACTTTTGTCCAGAAGCACTCAGAAACAAGTTTCCAAGCCAGAAACATGTACTTTGCTGAAGTCTATAGTAGCAAGGCAGTTTCTTCTGGTTTTCATCACTAGTTGCTCAGAAAACAGCAACATGTCACTTTTAGTGTTTTCAGGGCCCGAAAAGCATTTTGACAGCATGTTGTCACTGAGGCTGTTACTTTTGTCCAGAAGCACTCAGAAACAAGTTTCCAAGCCAGAAACATGTACTTTGGTGAAGTCTATAGTAGCAAGGCAGTTTCTTCTGGTTTTCATCACTAGTTGCTCAGAAAACAGCAACATGTCACTTTTAGTGTTTTCAGGGCCCGAAAAGCATTTTGACAGCATGTTGTCACTGAGGCTGTTACTTTTGTCCAGAAGCACTCAGAAACAAGTTTCCAAGCCAGAAACATGTACTTTGCTGAAGTCTATAGTAGCAAGGCAGTTTCTTCTGGTTTTCATCACTAGTTGCTCAGAAAACAGCAACATGTCACTTTTAGTGTTTTCAGGGCCCGAAAAGCATTTTGACAGCATGTTGTCACTGAGGCTGTTACTTTTGTCCAGAAGCACTCAGAAACAAGTTTCCAAGCCAGAAACATGTACTTTGCTGAAGTCTATAGTAGCAAGGCAGTTTCTTGTGGTTTTCATCACTAGTTGGTCAGAAAACAGCAACATGTCACTTTTAGTGTTTTCAGGGCCCGAAAAGCATTTTGACAGCATGTTGTCACTGAGGCTGTTACTTTTGTCCAGAAGCACTCAGAAACAAGTTTCCAAGCCAGAAACATGTACTTTGCTGAAGTCTATAGTAGCAAGGCAGTTTCTTGTGGTTTTCATCACTAGTTGCTCAGAAAACAGCAACATGTCACTTTTAGTGTTTTCAGGGCCCGAAAAGCATTTTGACAGCATGTTGTCACTTAGGCTGTTACTTTTGTCCAGAAGCACTCAGAAACAAGTTTCCAAGCCAGAAACATGTACTTTGCTGAAGTCTATAGTAGCAAGGCAGTTTCTTCTGGTTTTCATCACTAGTTGCTCAGAAAACAGCAACATGTCACTTTTAGTGTTTTCAGGGCCCGAAAAGCATTTTGACAGCATGTTGTCACTTAGGCTGTTACTTTTGTCCAGAAGCACTCAGAAACAAGTTTCCAAGCCAGAAACATGTACTTTGCTGAAGTCTATAGTAGCAAGGCAGTTTCTTGTGGTTTTCATCACTAGTTGGTCAGAAAACAGCAACATGTCACTTTTAGTGTTTTCAGGGCCCGAAAAGCATTTTGACAGCATGTTGTCACTGAGGCTGTTACTTTTGTCCAGAAGCACTCAGAAACAAGTTTCCAAGCCAGAAACATGTACTTTGCTGAAGTCTATAGTAGCAAGGCAGTTTCTTGTGGTTTTCATCACTAGTTGCTCAGAAAACAGCAACATGTCACTTTTAGTGTTTTCAGGGCCCGAAAAGCATTTTGACAGCATGTTGTCACTTAGGCTGTTACTTTTGTCCAGAAGCACTCAGAAACAAGTTTCCAAGCCAGAAACATGTACTTTGCTGAAGTCTATAGTAGCAAGGCAGTTTCTTGTGGTTTTCATCACTAGTTGCTCAGAAAAAAGCAACATGTCACTTTTAGTGTTTTCAGGGCCCGAAAAGCATTTTGACAGCATGTTGTCACTGAGGCTGTTACTTTTGTCCAGAAGCACTCAGAAACAAGTTTCCAAGCCAGAAACATGTACTTTGGTGAAGTCTATAGTAGCAAGGCAGTTTCTTGTGGTTTTCATCACTAGTTGGTCAGAAAACAGCAACATGTCACTTTTAGTGTTTTCAGGGCCTGAAAAGCATTTTGACAGCATGTTGTCACTTAGGCTGTTACTTTTGTCCAGAAGCACTCAGAAACAAGTTTCCAAGCCAGAAACATGTACTTTGCTGAAGTCTATAGTAGCAAGGCAGTTTCTTGTGGTTTTCATCACTAGTTGGTCAGAAAACAGCAACATGTCACTTTTAGTGTTTTCAGGGCCCGAAAAGCATTTTGACAGCATGTTGTCACTGAGGCTGTTACTTTTGTCCAGAAGCACTCAGAAACAAGTTTCCAAGCCAGAAACATGTACTTTGCTGAAGTCTATAGTAGCAAGGCAGTTTCTTGTGGTTTTCATCACTAGTTGCTCAGAAAACAGCAACATGTCACTTTTAGTGTTTTCAGGGCCCGAAAAGCATTTTGACAGCATGTTGTCACTGAGGCTGTTACTTTTGTCCAGAAGCACTCAGAAACAAGTTTCCAAGCCAGAAACATGTACTTTGGTGAAGTCTATAGTAGCAAGGCAGTTTCTTGTGGTTTTCATCACTAGTTGCTCAGAAAACAGCAACATGTCACTTTTAGTGTTTTCAGGGCCCGAAAAGCATTTTGACAGCATGTTGTCACTGAGGCTGTTACTTTTGTCCAGAAGCACTCAGAAACAAGTTTCCAAGCCAGAAACATGTACTTTGGTGAAGTCTATAGTAGCAAGGCAGTTTCTTGTGGTTTTCATCACTAGTTGCTCAGAAAACAGCAACATGTCACTTTTAGTGTTTTCAGGGCCCGAAAAGCATTTTGACAGCATGTTGTCACTTAGGCTGTTACTTTTGTCCAGAAGCACTCAGAAACAAGTTTCCAAGCCAGAAACATGTACTTTGCTGAAGTCTATAGTAGCAAGGCAGTTTCTTGTGGTTTTCATCACTAGTTGCTCAGAAAACAGCAACATGTCACTTTTAGTGTTTTCAGGGCCCGAAAAGCATTTTGACAGCATGTTGTCACTGAGGCTGTTACTTTTGTCCAGAAGCACTCAGAAACAAGTTTCCAAGCCAGAAACATGTACTTTGCTGAAGTCTACAGTAGCAAGGCAGTTTCTTGTGGTTTTCATCACTAGTTGGTCAGAAAACAGCAACATGTCACTTTTAGTGTTTTCAGGGCCCGAAAAGCATTTTGACAGCATGTTGTCACTGAGGCTGTTACTTTTGTCCAGAAGCACTCAGAAACAAGTTTCCAAGCCAGAAACATGTACT
This sequence comes from Epinephelus lanceolatus, assembly GCF_041903045.1. Classification (NCBI taxonomy): domain Eukaryota; kingdom Metazoa; phylum Chordata; class Actinopteri; order Perciformes; family Serranidae; genus Epinephelus; species Epinephelus lanceolatus. The sequence continues at coordinate 93,112 of NW_027556809.1, read as the reverse complement.
TTGCTGAAGTCTATAGTAGCAAGGCAGTTTCTTGTGGTTTTCATCACTAGTTGGTCAGAAAACAGCAACATGTCACTTTTAGTGTTTTCAGGGCCCGAAAAGCATTTTGACAGCATGTTGTCACTGAGGCTGTTACTTTTGTCCAGAAGCACTCAGAAACAAGTTTCCAAGCCAGAAACATGTACTTTGCTGAAGTCTACAGTAGCAAGGCAGTTTCTTGTGGTTTTCATCACTAGTTGCTCAGAAAACAGCAACATGTCACTTTTAGTGTTTTCAGGGCCCGAAAAGCATTTTGACAGCATGTTGTCACTTAGGCTGTTTCTTTTGTCCAGAAGCACTCAGAAACAAGTTTCCAAGCCAGAAACATGTACTTTGCTGAAGTCTATAGTAGCAAGGCAGTTTCTTGTGGTTTTCATCACTAGTTGCTCAGAAAACAGCAACATGTCACTTTTAGTGTTTTCAGGGCCCGAAAAGCATTTTGACAGCATGTTGTCACTGAGGCTGTTACTTTTGTCCAGAAGCACTCAGAAACAAGTTTCCAAGCCAGAAACATGTACTTTGGTGAAGTCTATAGTAGCAAGGCAGTTTCTTGTGGTTTTCATCACTAGTTGGTCAGAAAACAGCAACATGTCACTTTTAGTGTTTTCAGGGCCTGAAAAGCATTTTGACAGCATGTTGTCACTTAGGCTGTTACTTTTGTCCAGAAGCACTCAGAAACAAGTTTCCAAGCCAGAAACATGTACTTTGCTGAAGTCTATAGTAGCAAGGCAGTTTCTTGTGGTTTTCATCACTAGTTGCTCAGAAAACAGCAACATGTCACTTTTAGTGTTTTCAGGGCCCGAAAAGCATTTTGACAGCATGTTGTCACTGAGGCTGTTACTTTTGTCCAGAAGCACTCAGAAACAAGTTTCCAAGCCAGAAACATGTACTTTGCTGAAGTCTATAGTAGCAAGGCAGTTTCTTGTGGTTTTCATCACTAGTTGCTCAGAAAACAGCAACATGTCACTTTTAGTGTTTTCAGGGCCCGAAAAGCATTTTGACAGCATGTTGTCACTTAGGCTGTTACTTTTGTCCAGAAGCACTCAGAAACAAGTTTCCAAGCCAGAAACATGTACTTTGCTGAAGTCTATAGTAGCAAGGCAGTTTCTTCTGGTTTTCATCACTAGTTGCTCAGAAAACAGCAACATGTCACTTTTAGTGTTTTCAGGGCCCGAAAAGCATTTTGACAGCATGTTGTCACTTAGGCTGTTACTTTTGTCCAGAAGCACTCAGAAACAAGTTTCCAAGCCAGAAACATGTACTTTGCTGAAGTCTATAGTAGCAAGGCAGTTTCTTGTGGTTTTTCATCACTACTTGGTCAGAAAACAGCAACATGTCACTTTTAGTGTTTTCAGGGCCCGAAAAGCATTTTGACAGCATGTTGTCACTGAGGCTGTTACTTTTGTCCAGAAGCACTCAGAAACAAGTTTCCAAGCCAGAAACATGTACTTTGGTGAAGTCTATAGTAGCAAGGCAGTTTCTTCTGGTTTTCATCACTAGTTGCTCAGAAAACAGCAACATGTCACTTTTAGTGTTTTCAGGGCCCGAAAAGCATTTTGACAGCATGTTGTCACTGAGGCTGTTACTTTTGTCCAGAAGCACTCAGAAACAAGTTTCCAAGCCAGAAACATGTACTTTGCTGAAGTCTATAGTAGCAAGGCAGTTTCTTCTGGTTTTCATCACTAGTTGGTCAGAAACAGCAACATGTCACTTTTAGTGTTTTCAGGGCCCGAAAAGCATTTTGACAGCATGTTGTCACTTAGGCTGTTACTTTTGTCCAGAAGCACTCAGAAACAAGTTTCCAAGCCAGAAACATGTACTTTGCTGAAGTCTATAGTAGCAAGGCAGTTTCTTCTGGTTTTCATCACTAGTTGGTCAGAAAACAGCAACATGTCACTTTTAGTGTTTTCAGGGCCCGAAAAGCATTTTGACAGCATGTTGTCACTTAGGCTGTTACTTTTGTCCAGAAGCACTCAGAAACAAGTTTCCAAGCCAGAAACATGTACTTTGGTGAAGTCTATAGTAGCAAGGCAGTTTCTTGTGGTTTTCATCACTAGTTGGTCAGAAAACAGCAACATGTCACTTTTAGTGTTTTCAGGGCCCGAAAAGCATTTTGACAGCATGTTGTCACTGAGGCTGTTACTTTTGTCCAGAAGCACTCAGAAACAAGTTTCCAAGCCAGAAACATGTACTTTGCTGAAGTCTATAGTAGCAAGGCAGTTTCTTGTGGTTTTCATCACTAGTTGCTCAGAAAACAGCAACATGTCACTTTAGTGTTTTCAGGGCCCGAAAAGCATTTTGACAGCATGTTGTCACTTAGGCTGTTACTTTTGTCCAGAAGCACTCAGAAACAAGTTTCCAAGCCAGAAACATGTACTTTGCTGAAGTCTATAGTAGCAAGGCAGTTTCTTGTGGTTTTCATCACTAGTTGCTCAGAAAACAGCAACATGTCACTTTTAGTGTTTTCAGGGCCCGAAAAGCATTTTGACAGCATGTTGTCACTGAGGCTGTTACTTTTGTCCAGAAGCACTCAGAAACAAGTTTCCAAGCCAGAAACATGTACTTTGCTGAAGTCTATAGTAGCAAGGCAGTTTCTTGTGGTTTTCATCACTAGTTGCTCAGAAAACAGCAACATGTCACTTTTAGTGTTTTCAGGGCCGAAAAGCATTTTGACAGCATGTTGTCACTTAGGCTGTTACTTTTGTCCAGAAGCACTCAGAAACAAGTTTCCAAGCCAGAAACATGTACTTTGCTGAAGTCTATAGTAGCAAGGCAGTTTCTTCTGTTTTTCATCACTAGTTGGTCAGAAAACAGCAACATGTCACTTTTAGTGTTTTCAGGGCCCGAAAAGCATTTTGACAGCATGTTGTCACTGAGGCTGTTACTTTTGTCCAGAAGCACTCAGAAACAAGTTTCCAAGCCAGAAACATGTACTTTGCTGAAGTCTATAGTAGCAAGGCAGTTTCTTCTGGTTTTCATCACTAGTTGGTCAGAAAACAGCAACATGTCACTTTTAGTGTTTTCAGGGCCCGAAAAGCATTTTGACAGCATGTTGTCACTTAGGCTGTTACTTTTGTCCAGAAGCACTCAGAAACAAGTTTCCAAGCCAGAAACATGTACTTTGCTGAAGTCTATAGTAGCAAGGCAGTTTCTTCTGGTTTTCATCACTAGTTGGTCAGAAAACAGCAACATGTCACTTTTAGTGTTTTCAGGGCCCGAAAAGCATTTTGACAGCATGTTGTCACTGAGGCTGTTACTTTTGTCCAGAAGCACTCAGAAACAAGTTTCCAAGCCAGAAACATGTACTTTGCTGAAGTCTATAGTAGCAAGGCAGTTTCTTGTGGTTTTCATCACTAGTTGCTCAGAAAAAAGCAACATGTCACTTTTAGTGTTTTCAGGGCCCGAAAAGCATTTTGACAGCATGTTGTCACTGAGGGTGTTACTTTTGTCCAGAAGCACTCAGAAACAAGTTTCCAAGCCAGAAACATGTACTTTGGTGAAGTCTATAGTAGCAAGGCAGTTTCTTGTGGTTTTCATCACTAGTTGGTCAGAAAACAGCAACATGTCACTTTTAGTGTTTTCAGGGCCCGAAAAGCATTTTGACAGCATGTTGTCACTGAGGCTGTTACTTTTGTCCAGAAGCACTCAGAAACAAGTTTCCAAGCCAGAAACATGTACTTTGGTGAAGTCTATAGTAGCAAGGCAGTTTCTTCTGGTTTTCATCACTAGTTGCTCAGAAAACAGCAACATGTCACTTTTAGTGTTTTCAGGGCCCGAAAAGCATTTTGACAGCATGTTGTCACTGAGGCTGTTACTTTTGTCCAGAAGCACTCAGAAACAAGTTTCCAAGCCAGAAACATGTACTTTGCTGAAGTCTATAGTAGCAAGGCAGTTTCTTCTGGTTTTCATCACTAGTTGGTCAGAAAACAGCAACATGTCACTTTTAGTGTTTTCAGGGCCCGAAAAGCATTTTGACAGCATGTTGTCACTTAGGCTGTTACTTTTGTCCAGAAGCACTCAGAAACAAGTTTCCAAGCCAGAAACATGTACTTTGCTGAAGTCTATAGTAGCAAGGCAGTTTCTTCTGGTTTTCATCACTAGTTGGTCAGAAAACAGCAACATGTCACTTTTAGTGTTTTCAGGGCCCGAAAAGCATTTTGACAGCATGTTGTCACTGAGGCTGTTACTTTTGTCCAGAAGCACTCAGAAACAAGTTTCCAAGCCAGAAACATGTACTTTGGTGAAGTCTATAGTAGCAAGGCAGTTTCTTGTGGTTTTCATCACTAGTTGCTCAGAAAAAAGCAACATGTCACTTTTAGTGTTTTCAGGGCCCGAAAAGCATTTTGACAGGCATGTTGTCACTGAGGGTGTTACTTTTGTCCAGAAGCACTCAGAAACAAGTTTCCAAGCCAGAAACATGTACTTTGGTGAAGTCTATAGTAGCAAGGCAGTTTCTTGTGGTTTTCATCACTAGTTGGTCAGAAAACAGCAACATGTCACTTTTAGTGTTTTCAGGGCCCGAAAAGCATTTTGACAGCATGTTGTCACTGAGGCTGTTACTTTTGTCCAGAAGCACTCAGAAACAAGTTTCCAAGCCAGAAACATGTACTTTGGTGAAGTCTATAGTAGCAAGGCAGTTTCTTCTGGTTTTCATCACTAGTTGCTCAGAAAACAGCAACATGTCACTTTTAGTGTTTCAGGGCCCGAAAAGCATTTTGACAGCATGTTGTCACTGAGGCTGTTACTTTTGTCCAGAAGCACTCAGAAACAAGTTTCCAAGCCAGAAACATGTACTTTGCTGAAGTCTATAGTAGCAAGGCAGTTTCTTGTGGTTTTCATCACTAGTTGCTCAGAAAACAGCAACATGTCACTTTTAGTGTTTTCAGGGCCCGAAAAGCATTTTGACAGCATGTTGTCACTGAGGCTGTTACTTTTGTCCAGAAGCACTCAGAAACAAGTTTCCAAGCCAGAAACATGTACTTTGGTGAAGTCTATAGTAGCAAGGCAGTTTCTTCTGGTTTTCATCACTAGTTGGTCAGAAAACAGCAACATGTCACTTTTAGTGTTTTCAGGGCCCGAAAAGCATTTTGACAGCATGTTGTCACTGAGGCTGTTACTTTTGTCCAGAAGCACTCAGAAACAAGTTTCCAAGCCAGAAACATGTACTTTGCTGAAGTCTATAGTAGCAAGGCAGTTTCTTCTGGTTTTCATCACTAGTTGGTCAGAAAACAGCAACATGTCACTTTTAGTGTTTTCAGGGCCCGAAAAGCATTTTGACAGCATGTTGTCACTTAGGCTGTTACTTTTGTCCAGAAGCACTCAGAAACAAGTTTCCAAGCCAGAAACATGTACTTTGCTGAAGTCTATAGTAGCAAGGCAGTTTCTTCTGGTTTTCATCACTAGTTGCTCAGAAAACAGCAACATGTCACTTTTAGTGTTTTCAGGGCCCGAAAAGCATTTTGACAGCATGTTGTCACTGAGGCTGTTACTTTTGTCCAGAAGCACTCAGAAACAAGTTTCCAAGCCAGAAACATGTACTTTGCTGAAGTCTATAGTAGCAAGGCAGTTTCTTGTGGTTTTCATCACTAGTTGCTCAGAAAACAGCAACATGTCACTTTTAGTGTTTTCAGGGCCCGAAAAGCATTTTGACAGCATGTTGTCACTTAGGCTGTTACTTTTGTCCAGAAGCACTCAGAAACAAGTTTCCAAGCCAGAAACATGTACTTTGCTGAAGTCTATAGTAGCAAGGCAGTTTCTTGTGGTTTTCATCACTAGTTGGTCAGAAAACAGCAACATGTCACTTTTAGTGTTTTCAGGGCCCGAAAAGCATTTTGACAGCATGTTGTCACTGAGGCTGTTACTTTTGTCCAGAAGCACTCAGAAACAAGTTTCCAAGCCAGAAACATGTACTTTGCTGAAGTCTATAGTAGCAAGGCAGTTTCTTGTGGTTTTCATCACTAGTTGCTCAGAAAACAGCAACATGTCACTTTTAGTGTTTTCAGGGCCCGAAAAGCATTTTGACAGCATGTTGTCACTTAGGCTGTTACTTTTGTCCAGAAGCACTCAGAAACAAGTTTCCAAGCCAGGAAACATGTACTTTGCTGAAGTCTATAGTAGCAAGGCAGTTTCTTGTGGTTTTCATCACTAGTTGCTCAGAAAAAAGCAACATGTCACTTTTAGTGTTTTCAGGGCCCGAAAAGCATTTTGACAGCATGTTGTCACTGAGGCTGTTACTTTTGTCCAGAAGCACTCAGAAACAAGTTTCCAAGCCAGAAACATGTACTTTGGTGAAGTCTATAGTAGCAAGGCAGTTTCTTGTGGTTTTCATCACTAGTTGGTCAGAAAACAGCAACATGTCACTTTTAGTGTTTTCAGGGCCCGAAAAGCATTTTGACAGCATGTTGTCACTGAGGCTGTTACTTTTGTCCAGAAGCACTCAGAAACAAGTTTCCAAGCCAGAAACATGTACTTTGCTGAAGTCTATAGTAGCAAGGCAGTTTCTTGTGGTTTTCATCACTAGTTGCTCAGAAAACAGCAACATGTCACTTTTAGTGTTTTCAGGCCCGAAAAGCATTTTGACAGCATGTTGTCACTGAGGCTGTTACTTTTGTCCAGAAGCACTCAGAAACAAGTTTCCAAGCCAGAAACATGTACTTTGGTGAAGTCTATAGTAGCAAGGCAGTTTCTTGTGGTTTTCATCACTAGTTGCTCAGAAAACAGCAACATGTCACTTTTAGTGTTTTCAGGGCCCGAAAAGCATTTTGACAGCATGTTGTCACTGAGGCTGTTACTTTTGTCCAGAAGCACTCAGAAACAAGTTTCCAAGCCAGAAACATGTACTTTGCTGAAGTCTACAGTAGCAAGGCAGTTTCTTGTGGTTTTCATCACTAGTTGGTCAGAAAACAGCAACATGTCACTTTTAGTGTTTTCAGGGCCCGAAAAGCATTTTGACAGCATGTTGTCACTTAGGCTGTTACTTTTGTCCAGAAGCACTCAGAAACAAGTTTCCAAGCCAGAAACATGTACTTTGCTGAAGTCTATAGTAGCAAGGCAGTTTCTTGTGGTTTTCATCACTAGTTGCTCAGAAAACAGCAACATGTCACTTTTAGTGTTTTCAGGGCCCGAAAAGCATTTTGACAGCATGTTGTCACTGAGGCTGTTACTTTTGTCCAGAAGCACTCAGAAACAAGTTTCCAAGCCAGAAACATGTACTTTGCTGAAGTCTACAGTAGCAAGGCAGTTTCTTGTGGTTTTCATCACTAGTTGCTCAGAAAACAGCAACATGTCACTTTTAGTGTTTTCAGGGCCCGAAAAGCATTTTGACAGCATGTTGTCACTTAGGCTGTTTCTTTTGTCCAGAAGCACTCAGAAACAAGTTTCCAAGCCAGAAACATGTACTTTGCTGAAGTCTATAGTAGCAAGGCAGTTTCTTGTGGTTTTCATCACTAGTTGCTCAGAAAACAGCAACATGTCACTTTTAGTGTTTTCAGGGCCCGAAAAGCATTTTGACAGCATGTTGTCACTGAGGCTGTTACTTTTGTCCAGAAGCACTCAGAAACAAGTTTCCAAGCCAGAAACATGTACTTTGCTGAAGTCTATAGTAGCAAGGCAGTTTCTTGTGGTTTTCATCACTAGTTGGTCAGAAAACAGCAACATGTCACTTTTAGTGTTTTCAGGGCCTGAAAAGCATTTTGACAGCATGTTGTCACTTAGGCTGTTACTTTTGTCCAGAAGCACTCAGAAACAAGTTTCCAAGCCAGAAACATGTACTTTGCTGAAGTCTATAGTAGCAAGGCAGTTTCTTGTGGTTTTCATCACTAGTTGGTCAGAAAACAGCAACATGTCACTTTTAGTGTTTTCAGGGCCCGAAAAGCATTTTGACAGCATGTTGTCACTGAAGCTGTTACTTTTGTCCAGAAGCACTCAGAAACAAGTTTCCAAGCCAGAAACATGTACTTTGCTGAAGTCTATAGTAGCAAGGCAGTTTCTTGTGGTTTTCATCACTAGTTGCTCAGAAAACAGCAACATGTCACTTTTAGTGTTTTCAGGGCCCGAAAAGCATTTTGACAGCATGTTGTCACTGAGGCTGTTACTTTTGTCCAGAAGCACTCAGAAACAAGTTTCCAAGCCAGAAACATGTACTTTGGTGAAGTCTATAGTAGCAAGGCAGTTTCTTGTGGTTTTCATCACTAGTTGCTCAGAAAACAGCAACATGTCACTTTTAGTGTTTTCAGGGCCCGAAAAGCATTTTGACAGCATGTTGTCACTGAGGCTGTTACTTTTGTCCAGAAGCACTCAGAAACAAGTTTCCAAGCCAGAAACATGTACTTTGGTGAAGTCTATAGTAGCAAGGCAGTTTCTTGTGGTTTTCATCACTAGTTGCTCAGAAAACAGCAACATGTCACTTTTAGTGTTTTCAGGGCCCGAAAAGCATTTTGACAGCATGTTGTCACTTAGGCTGTTACTTTTGTCCAGAAGCACTCAGAAACAAGTTTCCAAGCCAGAAACATGTACTTTGCTGAAGTCTATAGTAGCAAGGCAGTTTCTTGTGGTTTTCATCACTAGTTGCTCAGAAAACAGCAACATGTCACTTTTAGTGTTTTCAGGGCCCGAAAAGCATTTTGACAGCATGTTGTCACTTAGGCTGTTACTTTTGTCCAGAAGCACTCAGAAACAAGTTTCCAAGCCAGAAACATGTACTTTGCTGAAGTCTATAGTAGCAAGGCAGTTTCTTGTGGTTTTCATCACTAGTTGCTCAGAAAACAGCAACATGTCGCTTTTAGTGTTTTCAGGGCCCGAAAAGCATTTTGACAGCATGTTGTCACTTAGGCTGTTACTTTTGTCCAGAAGCACTCAGAAACAAGTTTCCAAGCCAGAAACATGTACTTTGCTGAAGTCTATAGTAGCAAGGCAGTTTCTTGTGGTTTTCATCACTAGTTGGTCAGAAAACAGCAACATGTCACTTTTAGTGTTTTCAGGGCCCGAAAAGCATTTTGACAGCATGTTGTCACTTAGGCTGTTACTTTTGTCCAGAAGCACTCAGAAACAAGTTTCCAAGCCAGAAACATGTACTTTGCTGAAGTCTATAGTAGCAAGGCAGTTTCTTGTGGTTTTCATCACTAGTTGCTCAGAAAACAGCAACATGTCACTTTTAGTGTTTTCAGGGCCCGAAAAGCATTTTGACAGCATGTTGTCACTTAGGCTGTTACTTTTGTCCAGAAGCACTCAGAAACAAGTTTCCAAGCCAGAAACATGTACTTTGCTGAAGTCTATAGTAGCAAGGCAGTTTCTTGTGGTTTTCATCACTAGTTGCTCAGAAAACAGCAACATGTCACTTTTAGTGTTTTCAGGGCCCGAAAAGCATTTTGACAGCATGTTGTCACTTAGGCTGTTACTTTTGTCCAGAAGCACTCAGAAACAAGTTTCCAAGCCAGAAACATGTACTTTGCTGAAGTCTATAGTAGCAAGGCAGTTTCTTGTGGTTTTCATCACTAGTTGGTCAGAAAACAGCAACATGTCACTTTTAGTGTTTTCAGGGCCCGAAAAGCATTTTGACAGCATGTTGTCACTGAGGCTGTTACTTTTGTCCAGAAGCACTCAGAAACAAGTTTCCAAGCGAAACATGTACTTTGCTGAAGTCTATAGTAGCAAGGCAGTTTCTTCTGGTTTTCATCACTAGTTGGTCAGAAAACAGCAACATGTCACTTTTAGTGTTTTCAGGGCCCGAAAAGCATTTTGAGAGCATGTTGTCACTTAGGCTGTTACTTTTCACCAGAAGCACTCAGAAACGAGTTTCCAAGCCAGAAACATGTACTTTGCTGAAGTCTATAGTAGCAAGGCAGTTTCTTCTGGTTTTCATCACTAGTTGGTCAGAAAACAGCAACATGTCACTTTTAGTGTTTTCAGGGCCCGAAAAGCATTTTGACAGCATGTTGTCACTTAGGTTGTTGCTTTTGTCCAGAAGCACTCAGAAACGAGTTTCCAAGCCAGAAACATGTACTTTGGTGAAGTCTATAGTAGCAAGGCAGTTTCTTCTGGTTTTCATCACTAGTTGGTCAGAAAACAGCAACATGTCACTTTTAGTGTTTTTCAGGGCCCGAAAAGCATTTTGACAGCATGTTGTCACTTAGGCTGTTACTTTTGTCCAGAAGCACTCAGAAACAAGTTTCCAAGCCAGAAACATGTACTTTGCTGAAGTCTATAGTAGCAAGGCAGTTTCTTCTGGTTTTCATCACTAGTTGGTCAGAAAACAGCAACATGTCACTTTTAGTGTTTTCAGGGCCCGAAAAGCATTTTGACAGCATGTTGTCACTTAGGCTGTTACTTTTCACCAGAAGCACTCAGAAACAAGTTTCCAAGCCAGAAACATGTACTTTGGTGAAGTCTATAGTAGCAAGGCAGTTTCTTCTGGTTTTCATCACTAGTTGGTCAGAAAACAGCAACATGTCACTTTTAGTGTTTTCAGGGCCCGAAAAGCATTTTGACAGCATGTTGTCACTTAGGCTGTTACTTTTGTCCAGAAGCACTCAGAAACAAGTTTCCAAGCCAGAAACATGTACTTTGGTGAAGTCTATAGTAGCAAGGCAGTTTCTTCTGGTTTTCATCACTAGTTGGTCAGAAAACAGCAACATGTCACTTTTAGTGTTTTCAGGGCCCGAAAAGCATTTTGACAGCATGTTGTCACTTAGGCTGTTACTTTTCACCAGAAGCACTCAGAAACAAGTTTCCAAGCCAGAAACATGTACTTTGGTGAAGTCTATAGTAGCAAGGCAGTTTCTTCTGGTTTTCATCACTAGTTGGTCAGAAACAGCAACATGTCACTTTTAGTGTTTTCAGGGCCGAAAAGCATTTTGACAGCATGTTGTCACTTAGGTTGTTGCTTTTGTCCAGAAGCACTCAGAAACGAGTTTCCAAGCCAGAAACATGTACTTTGGTGAAGTCTATAGTAGCAAGGCAGTTTCTTCTGGTTTTCATCACTAGTTGGTCAGAAAACAGCAACATGTCACTTTTAGTGTTTTCAGGGCCCCGAAAAGCATTTTGACAGCATGTTGTCACTTAGGCTGTTACTTTTCACCAGAAGCACTCAGAAACGAGTTTCCAAGCCAGAAACATGTACTTTGGTGAAGTCTATAGTAGCAAGGCAGTTTCTTCTGGTTTTCATCACTAGTTGGTCAGAAAACAGCAACATGTCACTTTTAGTGTTTTCAGGGCCTGAAAAGCATTTTGACAGCATGTTGTCACTTAGGCTGTTACTTTTCACCAGAAGCACTCAGAAACGAGTTTCCAAGCCAGAAACATGTACTTTGGTGAAGTCTATAGTAGCAAGGCAGTTTCTTCTGGTTTTCATCACTAGTTGGTCAGAAAACAGCAACATGTCACTTTTAGTGTTTTCAGGCCTGAAAAGCATTTTGACAGCATGTTGTCACTTAGGCTGTTACTTTTCACCAGAAGCACTCAGAAACGAGTTTCCAAGCCAGAAACATGTACTTTGGTGAAGTCTATAGTAGCAAGGCAGTTTCTTCTGGTTTTCATCACTAGTTGGTCAGAAAACAGCAACATGTCACTTTTAGTGTTTTCAGGGCCCGAAAAGCATTTTGACAGCATGTTGTCACTTAGGCTGTTACTTTTCACCAGAAGCACTCAGAAACAAGTTTCCAAGCCAGAAACATGTACTTTGGTGAAGTCTATAGTAGCAAGGCAGTTTCTTCTGGTTTTCATCACTAGTTGGTCAGAAAACAGCAACATGTCACTTTTAGTGTTTTCAGGGCCCGAAAAGCATTTTGACAGCATGTTGTCACTTAGGCTGTTACTTTTGTCCAGAAGCACTCAGAAACAAGTTTCCAAGCCAGAAACATGTACTTTGCTGAAGTCTATAGTAGCAAGGCAGTTTCTTCTGGTTTTCATCACTAGTTGGTCAGAAAACAGCAACATGTCACTTTTAGTGTTTTCAGGGCCCGAAAAGCATTTTGACAGCATGTTGTCACTTAGGCTGTTGCTTTTGTCCAGAAGCACTCAGAAACGAGTTTCCAAGCCAGAAACATGTACTTTGCTGAAGTCTATAGTAGCAAGGCAGTTTCTTCTGGTTTTCATCACTAGTTGGTCAGAAAACAGCAACATGTCACTTTTAGTGTTTTCAGGGCCCGAAAAGCATTTTGACAGCATGTTGTCACTTAGGTTGTTGCTTTTGTCCAGAAGCACCAGAAACGAGTTTCCAAGCCAGAAACATGTACTTTGGTGAAGTCTATAGTAGCAAGGCAGTTTCTTGTGGTTTTCATCACTAGTTGGTCAGAAAACAGCAACATGTCACTTTTAGTGTTTTCAGGGCCCGAAAAGCATTTTGACAGCATGTTGTCACTTAGGCTGTTACTTTTCACCAGAAGCACTCAGAAACAAGTTTCCAAGCCAGAAACATGTACTTTGGTGAAGTCTATAGTAGCAAGGCAGTTTCTTCTGGTTTTCATCACTAGTTGGTCAGAAAACAGCAACATGTCACTTTTAGTGTTTTCAGGGCCCGAAAAGCATTTTGAGAGCATGTTGTCACTTAGGCTGTTACTTTTCACCAGAAGCACTCAGAAACGAGTTTCCAAGCCAGAAACATGTACTTTGCTGAAGTCTATAGTAGCAAGGCAGTTTCTTCTGGTTTTCATCACTAGTTGGTCAGAAAACAGCAACATGTCACTTTTAGTGTTTTCAGGGCCTGAAAAGCATTTTGACAGCATGTTGTCACTTAGGCTGTTACTTTTCACCAGAAGCACTCAGAAACGAGTTTCCAAGCCAGAAACATGTACTTTGGTGAAGTCTATAGTAGCAAGGCAGTTTCTTCTGGTTTTCATCACTAGTTGGTCAGAAAACAGCAACATGTCACTTTTAGTGTTTTCAGGGCCCGAAAAGCATTTTGACAGCATGTTGTCACTTAGGCTGTTACTTTTCACCAGAAGCACTCAGAAACAAGTTTCCAAGCCAGAAACATGTACTTTGGTGAAGTCTATAGTAGCAAGGCAGTTTCTTCTGGTTTTCATCACTACTTGGTCAGAAAACAGCAACATGTCACTTTTAGTGTTTTCAGGGCCCGAAAAGCATTTTGACAGCATGTTGTCACTTAGGCTGTTACTTTTGTCCAGAAGCACTCAGAAACAAGTTTCCAAGCCAGAAACATGTACTTTGCTGAAGTCTATAGTAGCAAGGCAGTTTCTTCTGGTTTTCATCACTAGTTGGTCAGAAAACAGCAACATGTCACTTTTAGTGTTTTCAGGGCCCGAAAAGCATTTTGACAGCATGTTGTCACTTAGGCTGTTACTTTTGTCCAGAAGCACTCAGAAACGAGTTTCCAAGCCAGAAACATGTACTTTGGTGAAGTCTATAGTAGCAAGGCAGTTTCTTCTGGTTTTCATCACTAGTTGGTCAGAAAACAGCAACATGTCACTTTTAGTGTTTTCAGGGCCCGAAAAGCATTTTGACAGCATGTTGTCACTTAGGGTGTTACTTTTCACCAGAAGCACTCAGAAACAAGTTTCCAAGCCAGAAACATGTACTTTGGTGAAGTCTATAGTAGCAAGGCAGTTTCTTCTGGTTTTCATCACTAGTTGGTCAGAAAACAGCAACATGTCACTTTTAGTGTTTTCAGGGCCCGAAAAGCATTTTGAGAGCATGTTGTCACTTAGGCTGTTACTTTTCACCAGAAGCACTCAGAAACGAGTTTCCAAGCCAGAAACATGTACTTTGCTGAAGTCTATAGTAGCAAGGCAGTTTCTTCTGGTTTTCATCACTAGTTGGTCAGAAAACAGCAACATGTCACTTTTAGTGTTTTCAGGGCCCGAAAAGCATTTTGACAGCATGTTGTCACTTAGGTTGTTGCTTTTGTCCAGAAGCACTCAGAAACGAGTTTCCAAGCCAGAAACATGTACTTTGGTGAAGTCTATAGTAGCAAGGCAGTTTCTTCTGGTTTTCATCACTAGTTGGTCAGAAAACAGCAACATGTCACTTTTAGTGTTTCAGGGCCCGAAAAGCATTTTGACAGCATGTTGTCACTTAGGCTGTTACTTTTGTCCAGAAGCACTCAGAAACAAGTTTCCAAGCCAGAAACATGTACTTTGCTGAAGTCTATAGTAGCAAGGCAGTTTCTTCTGGTTTTCATCACTAGTTGGTCAGAAAACAGCAACATGTCACTTTTAGTGTTTTCAGGGCCCGAAAAGCATTTTGACAGCATGTTGTCACTTAGGCTGTTACTTTTCACCAGAAGCACTCAGAACAAGTTTCCAAGCCAGAAACATGTACTTTGGTGAAGTCTATAGTAGCAAGGCAGTTTCTTCTGGTTTTCATCACTAGTTGGTCAGAAAACAGCAACATGTCACTTTTAGTGTTTTCAGGGCCCGAAAAGCATTTTGACAGCATGTTGTCACTTAGGCTGTTACTTTTGTCCAGAAGCACTCAGAAACAAGTTTCCAAGCCAGAAACATGTACTTTGGTGAAGTCTATAGTAGCAAGGCAGTTTCTTCTGGTTTTCATCACTAGTTGGTCAGAAAACAGCAACATGTCACTTTTAGTGTTTTCAGGGCCCGAAAAGCATTTTGACAGCATGTTGTCACTTAGGCTGTTACTTTTGCTCCAGAAGCACTCAGAAACAAGTTTCCAAGCCAGAAACATGTACTTTGGTGAAGTCTATAGTAGCAAGGCAGTTTCTTCTGGTTTTCATCACTAGTTGGTCAGAAAACAGCAACATGTCACTTTTAGTGTTTTCAGGGCCCGAAAAGCATTTTGACAGCATGTTGTCACTTAGGTTGTTGCTTTTGTCCAGAAGCACTCAGAAACGAGTTTCCAAGCCAGAAACATGTACTTTGGTGAAGTCTATAGTAGCAAGGCAGTTTCTTCTGGTTTTTCATCACTAGTTGGTCAGAAAACAGCAACATGTCACTTTAGTGTTTTCAGGGCCCGAAAAGCATTTTGACAGCATGTTGTCACTTAGGCTGTTACTTTTGTCCAGAAGCACTCAGAAACGAGTTTCAAGCCAGAAACATGTACTTTGGTGAAGTCTATAGTAGCAAGGCAGTTTCTTCTGGTTTTCATCACTAGTTGGTCAGAAAAAAACAGCAACATGTCACTTTTAGTGTTTTCAGGGCCCGAAAAGCATTTTGACAGCATGTTGTCACTTAGGGTGTTACTTTTCACCAGAAGCACTCAGAAACAAGTTTCCAAGCCAGAAACATGTACTTTGGTGAAGTCTATAGTAGCAAGGCAGTTTCTTCTGGTTTTCATCACTAGTTGGTCAGAAAACAGCAACATGTCACTTTTAGTGTTTTCAGGGCCCGAAAAGCATTTTGAGAGCATGTTGTCACTTAGGCTGTTACTTTTCACCAGAAGCACTCAGAAACGAGTTTCCAAGCCAGAAACATGTACTTTGCTGAAGTCTATAGTAGCAAGGCAGTTTTCTTCTGGTTTTCATCACTAGTTGGTCAGAAAACAGCAACATGTCACTTTTAGTGTTTTCAGGGCCCGAAAAGCATTTTGACAGCATGTTGTCACTTAGGTTGTTGCTTTTGTCCAGAAGCACTCAGAAACGAGTTTCCAAGCCAGAAACATGTACTTTGGTGAAGTCTATAGTAGCAAGGCAGTTTCTTCTGGTTTTCATCACTAGTTGGTCAGAAAACAGCAACATGTCACTTTTAGTGTTTTCAGGGCCCGAAAAGCATTTTGACAGCATGTTGTCACTTAGGCTGTTACTTTTGTCCAGAAGCACTCAGAAACAAGTTTCCAAGCCAGAAACATGTACTTTGCTGAAGTCTATAGTAGCAAGGCAGTTTCTTCTGGTTTTCATCACTAGTTGGTCAGAAAACAGCAACATGTCACTTTTAGTGTTTTCAGGGCCCGAAAAGCATTTTTGACAGCATGTTGTCACTTAGGCTGTTACTTTTCACCAGAAGCACTCAGAAACAAGTTTCCAAGCCAGAAACATGTACTTTGGTGAAGTCTATAGTAGCAAGGCAGTTTCTTCTGGTTTTTCATCACTAGTTGGTCAGAAAACAGCAACATGTCACTTTTAGTGTTTTCAGGGCCCGAAAAGCATTTTGACAGCATGTTGTCACTTAGGCTGTTACTTTTGTCCAGAAGCACTCAGAAACAAGTTTCCAAGCCAGAAACATGTACTTTGGTGAAGTCTATAGTAGCAAGGCAGTTTCTTCTGGTTTTCATCACTAGTTGGTCAGAAAACAGCAACATGTCACTTTTAGTGTTTTCAGGGCCCGAAAAGCATTTTGACAGCATGTTGTCACTTAGGCTGTTACTTTTCACCAGAAGCACTCAGAAACAAGTTTCCAAGCCAGAAACATGTACTTTGGTGAAGTCTATAGTAGCAAGGCAGTTTCGTTCTGGTTTTCATCACTAGTTGGTCAGAAAACAGCAACATGTCACTTTTAGTGTTTTCAGGGCCCGAAAAGCATTTTGACAGCATGTTGTCACTTAGGTTGTTGCTTTTGTCCAGAAGCACTCAGAAACGAGTTTCCAAGCCAGAAACATGTACTTTGGTGAAGTCTATAGTAGCAAGGCAGTTTCTTCTGGTTTTCATCACTAGTTGGTCAGAAAACAGCAACATGTCACTTTTAGTGTTTTCAGGGCCCGAAAAGCATTTTGACAGCATGTTGTCACTTAGGCTGTTACTTTTCACCAGAAGCACTCAGAAACGAGTTTCCAAGCCAGAAACATGTACTTTGGTGAAGTCTATAGTAGCAAGGCAGTTTCTTCTGGTTTTCATCACTAGTTGGTCAGAAAACAGCAACATGTCACTTTTAGTGTTTTCAGGGCCCGAAAAGCATTTTGACAGCATGTTGTCACTTAGGCTGTTACTTTTCACCAGAAGCACTCAGAAACGAGTTTCCAAGCCAGAAACATGTACTTTGGTGAAGTCTATAGTAGCAAGGCAGTTTCTTCTGGTTTTCATCACTAGTTGGTCAGAAAACAGCAACATGTCACTTTTAGTGTTTTCAGGGCCCGAAAAGCATTTTGACAGCATGTTGTCACTTAGGCTGTTACTTTTCACCAGAAGCACTCAGAAACAAGTTTCCAAGCCAGAAACATGTACTTTGGTGAAGTCTATAGTAGCAAGGCAGTTTCTTCTGGTTTTCATCACTAGTTGGTCAGAAAACAGCAACATGTCACTTTTAGTGTTTTCAGGGCCCTGAAAAGCATTTTGACAGCATGTTGTCACTTAGGCTGTTACTTTTCACCAGAAGCACTCAGAAACGAGTTTCCAAGCCAGAAACATGTACTTTGGTGAAGTCTATAGTAGCAAGGCAGTTTCTTCTGGTTTTCATCACTAGTTGGTCAGAAAACAGCAACATGTCACTTTTAGTGTTTTCAGGGCCTGAAAAGCATTTTGACAGCATGTTGTCACTTAGGCTGTTACTTTTCACCAGAAGCACTCAGAAACGAGTTTCCAAGCCAGAAACATGTACTTTGGTGAAGTCTATAGTAGCAAGGCAGTTTCTTCTGGTTTTCATCACTAGTTGGTCAGAAAACAGCAACATGTCACTTTTAGTGTTTTCAGGGCCCGAAAAGCATTTTGACAGCATGTTGTCACTTAGGCTGTTACTTTTCACCAGAAGCACTCAGAAACAAGTTTCCAAGCCAGAAACATGTACTTTGGTGAAGTCTATAGTAGCAAGGCAGTTTCTTCTGGTTTTCATCACTAGTTGGTCAGAAAACAGCAACATGTCACTTTTAGTGTTTTCAGGGCCCGAAAAGCATTTTGACAGCATGTTGTCACTTAGGCTGTTACTTTTGTCCAGAAGCACTCAGAAACAAGTTTCCAAGCCAGAAACATGTACTTTGCTGAAGTCTATAGTAGCAAGGCAGTTTCTTCTGGTTTTCATCACTAGTTGGTCAGAAAACAGCAACATGTCACTTTTAGTGTTTTTCAGGGCCCGAAAAGCATTTTGACAGCATGTTGTCACTTAGGTTGTTGCTTTTTCACCAGAAGCACTCAGAAACGAGTTTCCAAGCCAGAAACATGTACTTTGCTGAAGTCTATAGTAGCAAGGCAGTTTCTTCTGGTTTTCATCACTAGTTGGTCAGAAAACAGCAACATGTCACTTTTAGTGTTTTCAGGGCCCGAAAAGCATTTTGACAGCATGTTGTCACTTAGGTTGTTGCTTTTGTCCAGAAGCACTCAGAAACGAGTTTCCAAGCCAGAAACATGTACTTTGGTGAAGTCTATAGTAGCAAGGCAGTTTCTTCTGGTTTTCATCACTAGTTGGTCAGAAAACAGCAACATGTCACTTTTAGTGTTTTCAGGGCCCGAAAAGCATTTTGACAGCATGTTGTCACTTAGGCTGTTACTTTTGTCCAGAAGCACTCAGAAACAAGTTTCCAAGCCAGAAACATGTACTTTGCTGAAGTCTATAGTAGCAAGGCAGTTTCTTCTGGTTTTCATCACTAGTTGGTCAGAAAACAGCAACATGTCACTTTTAGTGTTTTCAGGGCCCGAAAAGACAGCATGTTGTCACTTAGGCTGTTACTTTTCACCAGAAGCACTCAGAAACAAGTTTCCAAGCCAGAAACATGTACTTTGGTGAAGTCTATAGTAGCAAGGCAGTTTCTTCTGGTTTTCATCACTAGTTGGTCAGAAAACAGCAACATGTCACTTTTAGTGTTTTCAGGGCCCGAAAAGCATTTTGACAGCATGTTGTCACTTAGGCTGTTACTTTTGTCCAGAAGCACTCAGAAACAAGTTTCCAAGCCAGAAACATGTACTTTGGTGAAGTCTATAGTAGCAAGGCAGTTTCTTCTGGTTTTCATCACTAGTTGGTCAGAAAACAGCAACATGTCACTTTTAGTGTTTTCAGGGCCCGAAAAGCATTTTGACAGCATGTTGTCACTTAGGCTGTTACTTTTCACCAGAAGCACTCAGAAACAAGTTTCCAAGCCAGAAACATGTACTTTGGTGAAGTCTATAGTAGCAAGGCAGTTTCTTCTGGTTTTCATCACTAGTTGGTCAGAAAACAGCAACATGTCACTTTTAGTGTTTTCAGGGCCCGAAAAGCATTTTGACAGCATGTTGTCACTTAGGCTGTTACTTTTCACCAGAAGCACTCAGAAACAAGTTTCCAAGCCAGAAACATGTACTTTGGTGAAGTCTATAGTAGCAAGGCAGTTTCTTCTGGTTTTCATCACTAGTTGGTCAGAAAACAGCAACATGTCACTTTTAGTGTTTTCAGGGCCCGAAAAGCATTTTGACAGCATGTTGTCACTTAGGTTGTTGCTTTTGTCCAGAAGCACTCAGAAACGAGTTTCCAAGCCAGAAACATGTACTTTGGTGAAGTCTATAGTAGCAAGGCAGTTTCTTCTGGTTTTCATCACTAGTTGGTCAGAAAACAGCAACATGTCACTTTTAGTGTTTTCAGGGCCCGAAAAGCATTTTGACAGCATGTTGTCACTTAGGTTGTTGCTTTTCACCAGAAGCACTCAGAAACGAGTTTCCAAGCCAGAAACATGTACTTTGCTGAAGTCTATAGTAGCAAGGCAGTTTCTTCTGGTTTTCATCACTAGTTGGTCAGAAAACAGCAACATGTCACTTTTAGTGTTTTCAGGGCCCGAAAAGCATTTTGACAGCATGTTGTCACTTAGGTTGTTGCTTTTGTCCAGAAGCACTCAGAAACGAGTTTCCAAGCCAGAAACATGTACTTTGGTGAAGTCTATAGTAGCAAGGCAGTTTCTTCTGGTTTTCATCACTAGTTGGTCAGAAAACAGCAACATGTCACTTTTAGTGTTTTCAGGGCCCGAAAAGCATTTTGACAGCATGTTGTCACTTAGGCTGTTACTTTTGTCCAGAAGCACTCAGAAACAAGTTTCCAAGCCAGAAACATGTACTTTGCTGAAGTCTATAGTAGCAAGGCAGTTTCTTCTGGTTTTCATCACTAGTTGGTCAGAAAACAGCAACATGTCACTTTTAGTGTTTTCAGGGCCCGAAAAGCATTTTGACAGCATGTTGTCACTTAGGCTGTTACTTTTCACCAGAAGCACTCAGAAACAAGTTTCCAAGCCAGAAACATGTACTTTGGTGAAGTCTATAGTAGCAAGGCAGTTTCTTCTGGTTTTCATCACTAGTTGGTCAGAAAACAGCAACATGTCACTTTTAGTGTTTTCAGGGCCCGAAAAGCATTTTGACAGCATGTTGTCACTTAGGCTGTTACTTTTGTCCAGAAGCACTCAGAAACAAGTTTCCAAGCCAGAAACATGTACTTTGGTGAAGTCTATAGTAGCAAGGCAGTTTCTTCTGGTTTTCATCACTAGTTGGTCAGAAAACAGCAACATGTCACTTTTAGTGTTTTCAGGGCCCGAAAAGCATTTTGACAGCATGTTGTCACTTAGGCTGTTACTTTTCACCAGAAGCACTCAGAAACAAGTTTCCAAGCCAGAAACATGTACTTTGGTGAAGTCTATAGTAGCAAGGCAGTTTCTTCTGGTTTTCATCACTAGTTGGTCAGAAAACAGCAACATGTCACTTTTAGTGTTTTCAGGGCCCGAAAAGCATTTTGACAGCATGTTGTCACTTAGGTTGTTGCTTTTGTCCAGAAGCACTCAGAAACGAGTTTCCAAGCCAGAAACATGTACTTTGGTGAAGTCTATAGTAGCAAGGCAGTTTCTTCTGGTTTTCATCACTAGTTGGTCAGAAAACAGCAACATGTCACTTTTAGTGTTTTCAGGGCCCGAAAAGCATTTTGACAGCATGTTGTCACTTAGGCTGTTACTTTTCACCAGAAGCACTCAGAAACGAGTTTCCAAGCCAGAAACATGTACTTTGGTGAAGTCTATAGTAGCAAGGCAGTTTCTTCTGGTTTTCATCACTAGTTGGTCAGAAAACAGCAACATGTCACTTTTAGTGTTTTCAGGGCCCGAAAAGCATTTTGACAGCATGTTGTCACTTAGGCTGTTACTTTTCACCAGAAGCACTCAGAAACGAGTTTCCAAGCCAGAAACATGTACTTTGGTGAAGTCTATAGTAGCAAGGCAGTTTCTTCTGGTTTTCATCACTAGTTGGTCAGAAAACAGCAACATGTCACTTTTAGTGTTTTCAGGGCCCGAAAAGCATTTTGACAGCATGTTGTCACTTAGGCTGTTACTTTTCACCAGAAGCACTCAGAAACAAGTTTCCAAGCCAGAAACATGTACTTTGGTGAAGTCTATAGTAGCAAGGCAGTTTCTTCTGGTTTTCATCACTAGTTGGTCAGAAAACAGCAACATGTCACTTTTAGTGTTTTCAGGGCCTGAAAAGCATTTTGACAGCATGTTGTCACTTAGGCTGTTACTTTTCACCAGAAGCACTCAGAAACGAGTTTCCAAGCCAGAAACATGTACTTTGGTGAAGTCTATAGTAGCAAGGCAGTTTCTTCTGGTTTTCATCACTAGTTGGTCAGAAAACAGCAACATGTCACTTTTAGTGTTTTCAGGGCCTGAAAAGCATTTTGACAGCATGTTGTCACTTAGGCTGTTACTTTTCACCAGAAGCACTCAGAAACGAGTTTCCAAGCCAGAAACATGTACTTTGGTGAAGTCTATAGTAGCAAGGCAGTTTCTTCTGGTTTTCATCACTAGTTGGTCAGAAAACAGCAACATGTCACTTTTAGTGTTTTCAGGGCCCGAAAAGCATTTTGACAGCATGTTGTCACTTAGGCTGTTACTTTTCACCAGAAGCACTCAGAAACAAGTTTCCAAGCCAGAAACATGTACTTTGGTGAAGTCTATAGTAGCAAGGCAGTTTCTTCTGGTTTTCATCACTAGTTGGTCAGAAAACAGCAACATGTCACTTTTAGTGTTTTCAGGGCCCGAAAAGCATTTTGACAGCATGTTGTCACTTAGGCTGTTACTTTTGTCCAGAAGCACTCAGAAACAAGTTTCCAAGCCAGAAACATGTACTTTGCTGAAGTCTATAGTAGCAAGGCAGTTTCTTCTGGTTTTCATCACTAGTTGGTCAGAAAACAGCAACATGTCACTTTTAGTGTTTTCAGGGCCCGAAAAGCATTTTGACAGCATGTTGTCACTTAGGCTGTTGCTTTTGTCCAGAAGCACTCAGAAACGAGTTTCCAAGCCAGAAACATGTACTTTGCTGAAGTCTATAGTAGCAAGGCAGTTTCTTCTGGTTTTCATCACTAGTTGGTCAGAAAACAGCAACATGTCACTTTTAGTGTTTTCAGGGCCCGAAAAGCATTTTGACAGCATGTTGTCACTTAGGTTGTTGCTTTTGTCCAGAAGCACTCAGAAACGAGTTTCCAAGCCAGAAACATGTACTTTGGTGAAGTCTATAGTAGCAAGGCAGTTTCTTGTGGTTTTCATCACTAGTTGGTCAGAAAACAGCAACATGTCACTTTTAGTGTTTTCAGGGCCCGAAAAGCATTTTGACAGCATGTTGTCACTTAGGCTGTTACTTTTCACCAGAAGCACTCAGAAACAAGTTTCCAAGCCAGAAACATGTACTTTGGTGAAGTCTATAGTAGCAAGGCAGTTTCTTCTGGTTTTCATCACTAGTTGGTCAGAAAACAGCAACATGTCACTTTTAGTGTTTTCAGGGCCCGAAAAGCATTTTGACAGCATGTTGTCACTTAGGCTGTTACTTTTGTCCAGAAGCACTCAGAAACGAGTTTCCAAGCCAGAAACATGTACTTTGGTGAAGTCTATAGTAGCAAGGCAGTTTCTTCTGGTTTTCATCACTAGTTGGTCAGAAAACAGCAACATGTCACTTTTAGTGTTTTCAGGGCCCGAAAAGCATTTTGACAGCATGTTGTCACTTAGGGTGTTACTTTTCACCAGAAGCACTCAGAAACAAGTTTCCAAGCCAGAAACATGTACTTTGGTGAAGTCTATAGTAGCAAGGCAGTTTCTTCTGGTTTTCATCACTAGTTGGTCAGAAAACAGCAACATGTCACTTTTAGTGTTTTCAGGGCCCGAAAAGCATTTTGACAGCATGTTGTCACTTAGGTTGTTGCTTTTGTCCAGAAGCACTCAGAAACGAGTTTCCAAGCCAGAAACATGTACTTTGGTGAAGTCTATAGTAGCAAGGCAGTTTCTTCTGGTTTTCATCACTAGTTGGTCAGAAAACAGCAACATGTCACTTTTAGTGTTTTCAGGGCCCGAAAAGCATTTTGACAGCATGTTGTCACTTAGGCTGTTACTTTTCACCAGAAGCACTCAGAAACGAGTTTCCAAGCCAGAAACATGTACTTTGGTGAAGTCTATAGTAGCAAGGCAGTTTCTTCTGGTTTTCATCACTAGTTGGTCAGAAAACAGCAACATGTCACTTTTAGTGTTTTCAGGGCCCGAAAAGCATTTTGACAGCATGTTGTCACTTAGGCTGTTACTTTTCACCAGAAGCACTCAGAAACGAGTTTCCAAGCCAGAAACATGTACTTTGCTGAAGTCTATAGTAGCAAGGCAGTTTCTTCTGGTTTTCATCACTAGTTGGTCAGAAAACAGCAACATGTCACTTTTAGTGTTTTCAGGGCCCGAAAAGCATTTTGACAGCATGTTGTCACTTAGGCTGTTACTTTTCACCAGAAGCACTCAGAAACAAGTTTCCAAGCCAGAAACATGTACTTTGGTGAAGTCTATAGTAGCAAGGCAGTTTCTTCTGGTTTTCATCACTAGTTGGTCAGAAAACAGCAACATGTCACTTTTAGTGTTTTCAGGGCCTGAAAAGCATTTTGACAGCATGTTGTCACTTAGGCTGTTACTTTTCACCAGAAGCACTCAGAAACGAGTTTCCAAGCCAGAAACATGTACTTTGGTGAAGTCTATAGTAGCAAGGCAGTTTCTTCTGGTTTTCATCACTAGTTGGTCAGAAAACAGCAACATGTCACTTTTAGTGTTTTCAGGGCCTGAAAAGCATTTTGACAGCATGTTGTCACTTAGGCTGTTACTTTTCACCAGAAGCACTCAGAAACGAGTTTCCAAGCCAGAAACATGTACTTTGGTGAAGTCTATAGTAGCAAGGCAGTTTCTTCTGGTTTTCATCACTAGTTGGTCAGAAAACAGCAACATGTCACTTTTAGTGTTTTCAGGGCCCGAAAAGCATTTTGACAGCATGTTGTCACTTAGGCTGTTACTTTTCACCAGAAGCACTCAGAAACAAGTTTCCAAGCCAGAAACATGTACTTTGGTGAAGTCTATAGTAGCAAGGCAGTTTCTTCTGGTTTTCATCACTAGTTGGTCAGAAAACAGCAACATGTCACTTTTAGTGTTTTCAGGGCCCGAAAAGCATTTTGACAGCATGTTGTCACTTAGGCTGTTACTTTTGTCCAGAAGCACTCAGAAACAAGTTTCCAAGCCAGAAACATGTACTTTGCTGAAGTCTATAGTAGCAAGGCAGTTTCTTCTGGTTTTCATCACTAGTTGGTCAGAAAACAGCAACATGTCACTTTTAGTGTTTTCAGGGCCCGAAAAGCATTTTGACAGCATGTTGTCACTTAGGCTGTTGCTTTTGTCCAGAAGCACTCAGAAACGAGTTTCCAAGCCAGAAACATGTACTTTGCTGAAGTCTATAGTAGCAAGGCAGTTTCTTCTGGTTTTCATCACTAGTTGGTCAGAAAACAGCAACATGTCACTTTTAGTGTTTTCAGGGCCCGAAAAGCATTTTGACAGCATGTTGTCACTTAGGTTGTTGCTTTTGTCCAGAAGCACTCAGAAACGAGTTTCCAAGCCAGAAACATGTACTTTGGTGAAGTCTATAGTAGCAAGGCAGTTTCTTCTGGTTTTCATCACTAGTTGGTCAGAAAACAGCAACATGTCACTTTTAGTGTTTTCAGGGCCCGAAAAGCATTTTGACAGCATGTTGTCACTTAGGGTGTTACTTTTCACCAGAAGCACTCAGAAACAAGTTTCCAAGCCAGAACATGTACTTTGGTGAAGTCTATAGTAGCAAGGCAGTTTCTTCTGGTTTTCATCACTAGTTGGTCAGAAAACAGCAACATGTCACTTTTAGTGTTTTCAGGGCCCGAAAAGCATTTTGAGAGCATGTTGTCACTTAGGCTGTTACTTTTCACCAGAAGCACTCAGAAACGAGTTTCCAAGCCAGAAACATGTACTTTGCTGAAGTCTATAGTAGCAAGGCAGTTTCTTCTGGTTTTCATCACTAGTTGGTCAGAAAACAGCAACATGTCACTTTTAGTGTTTTCAGGGCCCGAAAAGCATTTTGACAGCATGTTGTCACTTAGGTTGTTGCTTTTGTCCAGAAGCACTCAGAAACGAGTTTCCAAGCCAGAAACATGTACTTTGGTGAAGTCTATAGTAGCAAGGCAGTTTCTTCTGGTTTTCATCACTAGTTGGTCAGAAAACAGCAACATGTCACTTTTAGTGTTTTCAGGGCCCGAAAAGCATTTTGACAGCATGTTGTCACTTAGGCTGTTACTTTTCACCAGAAGCACTCAGAAACAAGTTTCCAAGCCAGAAACATGTACTTTGGTGAAGTCTATAGTAGCAAGGCAGTTTCTTCTGGTTTTCATCACTAGTTGGTCAGAAAACAGCAACATGTCACTTTTAGTGTTTTCAGGGCCCGAAAAGCATTTTGACAGCATGTTGTCACTTAGGCTGTTACTTTTGTCCAGAAGCACTCAGAAACAAGTTTCCAAGCCAGAAACATGTACTTTGGTGAAGTCTATAGTAGCAAGGCAGTTTCTTCTGGTTTTCATCACTAGTTGGTCAGAAAACAGCAACATGTCACTTTTAGTGTTTTCAGGGCCCGAAAAGCATTTTGACAGCATGTTGTCACTTAGGCTGTTACTTTTCACCAGAAGCACTCAGAAACAAGTTTCCAAGCCAGAAACATGTACTTTGGTGAAGTCTATAGTAGCAAGGCAGTTTCTTCTGGTTTTCATCACTAGTTGGTCAGAAAACAGCAACATGTCACTTTTAGTGTTTTCAGGGCCCGAAAAGCATTTTGACAGCATGTTGTCACTTAGGTTGTTGCTTTTGTCCAGAAGCACTCAGAAACGAGTTTCCAAGCCAGAAACATGTACTTTGGTGAAGTCTATAGTAGCAAGGCAGTTTCTTCTGGTTTTCATCACTAGTTGGTCAGAAAACAGCAACATGTCACTTTTAGTGTTTTCAGGGCCCGAAAAGCATTTTGACAGCATGTTGTCACTTAGGCTGTTACTTTTCACCAGAAGCACTCAGAAACGAGTTTCCAAGCCAGAAACATGTACTTTGGTGAAGTCTATAGTAGCAAGGCAGTTTCTTCTGGTTTTCATCACTAGTTGGTCAGAAAACAGCAACATGTCACTTTTAGTGTTTTCAGGGCCCGAAAAGCATTTTGACAGCATGTTGTCACTTAGGCTGTTACTTTTCACCAGAAGCACTCAGAAACGAGTTTCCAAGCCAGAAACATGTACTTTGCTGAAGTCTATAGTAGCAAGGCAGTTTCTTCTGGTTTTCATCACTAGTTGGTCAGAAAACAGCAACATGTCACTTTTAGTGTTTCAGGGCCCGAAAAGCATTTTGACAGCATGTTGTCACTTAGGCTGTTACTTTTCACCAGAAGCACTCAGAAACAAGTTTCCAAGCCAGAAACATGTACTTTGGTGAAGTCTATAGTAGCAAGGCAGTTTCTTCTGGTTTTCATCACTAGTTGGTCAGAAAACAGCAACATGTCACTTTTAGTGTTTTCAGGGCCTGAAAAGCATTTTGACAGCATGTTGTCACTTAGGCTGTTACTTTTCACCAGAAGCACTCAGAAACGAGTTTCCAAGCCAGAAACATGTACTTTGGTGAAGTCTATAGTAGCAAGGCAGTTTCTTCTGGTTTTCATCACTAGTTGGTCAGAAAACAGCAACATGTCACTTTTAGTGTTTTCGGGGCCTGAAAAGCATTTTGACAGCATGTTGTCACTTAGGCTGTTACTTTTCACCAGAAGCACTCAGAAACGAGTTTCCAAGCCAGAAACATGTACTTTGGTGAAGTCTATAGTAGCAAGGCAGTTTCTTCTGGTTTTCATCACTAGTTGGTCAGAAAACAGCAACATGTCACTTTTAGTGTTTTCAGGGCCCGAAAAGCATTTTGACAGCATGTTGTCACTTAGGCTGTTACTTTTCACCAGAAGCACTCAGAAACAAGTTTCCAAGCCAGAAACATGTACTTTGGTGAAGTCTATAGTAGCAAGGCAGTTTCTTCTGGTTTTCATCACTAGTTGGTCAGAAAACAGCAACATGTCACTTTTAGTGTTTTCAGGGCCCGAAAAGCATTTTGACAGCATGTTGTCACTTAGGCTGTTACTTTTGTCCAGAAGCACTCAGAAACAAGTTTCCAAGCCAGAAACATGTACTTTGCTGAAGTCTATAGTAGCAAGGCAGTTTCTTCTGTTTTCATCACTAGTTGGTCAGAAAACAGCAACATGTCACTTTTAGTGTTTTCAGGGCCCGAAAAGCATTTTGACAGCATGTTGTCACTTAGGCTGTTGCTTTTGTCCAGAAGCACTCAGAAACGAGTTTCCAAGCCAGAAACATGTACTTTGCTGAAGTCTATAGTAGCAAGGCAGTTTCTTCTGGTTTTCATCACTAGTTGGTCAGAAAACAGCAACATGTCACTTTTAGTGTTTTCAGGGCCCGAAAAGCATTTTGACAGCATGTTGTCACTTAGGTTGTTGCTTTTGTCCAGAAGCACTCAGAAACGAGTTTCCAAGCCAGAAACATGTACTTTGGTGAAGTCTATAGTAGCAAGGCAGTTTCTTGTGGTTTTCATCACTAGTTGGTCAGAAAACAGCAACATGTCACTTTTAGTGTTTTCAGGGCCCGAAAAGCATTTTGAGAGCATGTTGTCACTTAGGCTGTTACTTTTCACCAGAAGCACTCAGAAACGAGTTTCCAAGCCAGAAACATGTACTTTGCTGAAGTCTATAGTAGCAAGGCAGTTTCTTCTGGTTTTCATCACTAGTTGGTCAGAAAACAGCAACATGTCACTTTTAGTGTTTTCAGGGCCTGAAAAGCATTTTGACAGCATGTTGTCACTTAGGCTGTTACTTTTCACCAGAAGCACTCAGAAACGAGTTTCCAAGCCAGAAACATGTACTTTGGTGAAGTCTATAGTAGCAAGGCAGTTTCTTCTGGTTTTCATCACTACTTGGTCAGAAAACAGCAACATGTCACTTTTAGTGTTTTCAGGGCCCGAAAAGCATTTTGACAGCATGTTGTCACTTAGGCTGTTACTTTTGTCCAGAAGCACTCAGAAACAAGTTTCCAAGCCAGAAACATGTACTTTGGTGAAGTCTATAGTAGCAAGGCAGTTTCTTCTGGTTTTCATCACTAGTTGGTCAGAAAACAGCAACATGTCACTTTTAGTGTTTTCAGGGCCCGAAAAGCATTTTGACAGCATGTTGTCACTTAGGCTGTTACTTTTGTCCAGAAGCACTCAGAAACGAGTTTCCAAGCCAGAAACATGTACTTTGGTGAAGTCTATAGTAGCAAGGCAGTTTCTTCTGGTTTTCATCACTAGTTGGTCAGAAAACAGCAACATGTCACTTTTAGTGTTTTCAGGGCCCGAAAAGCATTTTGACAGCATGTTGTCACTTAGGGTGTTACTTTTCACCAGAAGCACTCAGAAACAAGTTTCCAAGCCAGAAACATGTACTTTGGTGAAGTCTATAGTAGCAAGGCAGTTTCTTCTGGTTTTCATCACTAGTTGCTCAGAAAACAGCAACATGTCACTTTTAGTGTTTTCAGGGCCCGAAAAGCATTTTGACAGCATGTTGTCACTTAGGCTGTTACTTTTGTCCAGAAGCACTCAGAAACAAGTTTCCAAGCCAGAAACATGTACTTTGCTGAAGTCTATAGTAGCAAGGCAGTTTCTTCTGGTTTTCATCACTAGTTGGTCAGAAAACAGCAACATGTCACTTTTAGTGTTTTCAGGGCCCGAAAAGCATTTTGACAGCATGTTGTCACTTAGGCTGTTGCTTTTGTCCAGAAGCACTCAGAAACGAGTTTCCAAGCCAGAAACATGTACTTTGCTGAAGTCTATAGTAGCAAGGCAGTTTCTTCTGGTTTTCATCACTAGTTGGTCAGAAAACAGCAACATGTCACTTTTAGTGTTTTCAGGGCCCGAAAAGCATTTTGACAGCATGTTGTCACTTAGGTTGTTGCTTTTGTCCAGAAGCACTCAGAAACGAGTTTCCAAGCCAGAAACATGTACTTTGGTGAAGTCTATAGTAGCAAGGCAGTTTCTTGTGGTTTTCATCACTAGTTGGTCAGAAAACAGCAACATGTCACTTTTAGTGTTTTCAGGGCCCGAAAAGCATTTTGACAGCATGTTGTCACTTAGGCTGTTACTTTTCACCAGAAGCACTCAGAAACAAGTTTCCAAGCCAGAAACATGTACTTTGGTGAAGTCTATAGTAGCAAGGCAGTTTCTTCTGGTTTTCATCACTAGTTGGTCAGAAAACAGCAACATGTCACTTTTAGTGTTTTCAGGGCCCTAAAAGCATTTTGAGAGCATGTTGTCACTTAGGTTGTTACTTTTGTCCAGAAGCACTCAGAAACGAGTTTCCAAGCCAGAAACATGTACTTTGCTGAAGTCTATAGTAGCAAGGCAGTTTCTTCTGGTTTTCATCACTAGTTGGTCAGAAAACAGCAACATGTCACTTTTAGTGTTTTCAGGGCCTGAAAAGCATTTTGACAGCATGTTGTCACTTAGGCTGTTACTTTTCACCAGAAGCACTCAGAAACGAGTTTCCAAGCCAGAAACATGTACTTTGGTGAAGTCTATAGTAGCAAGGCAGTTTCTTCTGGTTTTCATCACTAGTTGGTCAGAAAACAGCAACATGTCACTTTTAGTGTTTTCAGGGCCCGAAAAGCATTTTGACAGCATGTTGTCACTTAGGCTGTTACTTTTCACCAGAAGCACTCAGAAACAAGTTTCCAAGCCAGAAACATGTACTTTGGTGAAGTCTATAGTAGCAAGGCAGTTTCTTCTGGTTTTCATCACTAGTTGGTCAGAAAACAGCAACATGTCACTTTTAGTGTTTTCAGGGCCCGAAAAGCATTTTGACAGCATGTTGTCACTTAGGCTGTTACTTTTGTCCAGAAGCACTCAGAAACAAGTTTCCAAGCCAGAAACATGTACTTTGCTGAAGTCTATAGTAGCAAGGCAGTTTCTTCTGGTTTTCATCACTAGTTGGTCAGAAAACAGCAACATGTCACTTTTAGTGTTTTCAGGGCCCGAAAAGCATTTTGACAGCATGTTGTCACTTAGGCTGTTGCTTTTGTCCAGAAGCACTCAGAAACGAGTTTCCAAGCCAGAAACATGTACTTTGCTGAAGTCTATAGTAGCAAGGCAGTTTCTTCTGGTTTTCATCACTAGTTGGTCAGAAAACAGCAACATGTCACTTTTAGTGTTTTCAGGGCCCGAAAAGCATTTTGACAGCATGTTGTCACTTAGGTTGTTGCTTTTGTCCAGAAGCACTCAGAAACGAGTTTCCAAGCCAGAAACATGTACTTTGGTGAAGTCTATAGTAGCAAGGCAGTTTCTTGTGGTTTTCATCACTAGTTGGTCAGAAAACAGCAACATGTCACTTTTAGTGTTTTCAGGGCCCGAAAAGCATTTTGACAGCATGTTGTCACTTAGGCTGTTACTTTTCACCAGAAGCACTCAGAAACAAGTTTCCAAGCCAGAAACATGTACTTTGGTGAAGTCTATAGTAGCAAGGCAGTTTCTTCTGGTTTTCATCACTAGTTGGTCAGAAAACAGCAACATGTCACTTTTAGTGTTTTCAGGGCCCGAAAAGCATTTTGAGAGCATGTTGTCACTTAGGTTGTTACTTTTGTCCAGAAGCACTCAGAAACGAGTTTCCAAGCCAGAAACATGTACTTTGGTGAAGTCTATAGTAGCAAGGCAGTTTCTTCTGGTTTTCATCACTAGTTGGTCAGAAAACAGCAACATGTCACTTTTAGTGTTTTCAGGGCCTGAAAAGCATTTTGACAGCATGTTGTCACTTAGGCTGTTACTTTTCACCAGAAGCACTCAGAAACGAGTTTCCAAGCCAGAAACATGTACTTTGGTGAAGTCTATAGTAGCAAGGCAGTTTCTTCTGGTTTTCATCACTAGTTGGTCAGAAAACAGCAACATGTCACTTTAGTGTTTTCAGGGCCCGAAAAGCATTTTGACAGCATGTTGTCACTTAGGCTGTTACTTTTCACCAGAAGCACTCAGAAACAAGTTTCCAAGCCAGAAACATGTACTTTGGTGAAGTCTATAGTAGCAAGGCAGTTTCTTCTGGTTTTCATCACTAGTTGGTCAGAAAACAGCAACATGTCACTTTTAGTGTTTTCAGGGCCCGAAAAGCATTTTGACAGCATGTTGTCACTTAGGCTGTTACTTTTGTCCAGAAGCACTCAGAAACAAGTTTCCAAGCCAGAAACATGTACTTTGCTGAAGTCTATAGTAGCAAGGCAGTTTCTTCTGGTTTTCATCACTAGTTGGTCAGAAAACAGCAACATGTCACTTTTAGTGTTTTCAGGGCCCGAAAAGCATTTTGACAGCATGTTGTCACTTAGGCTGTTGCTTTTGTCCAGAAGCACTCAGAAACGAGTTTCCAAGCCAGAAACATGTACTTTGCTGAAGTCTATAGTAGCAAGGCAGTTTCTTCTGGTTTTCATCACTAGTTGGTCAGAAAACAGCAACATGTCACTTTTAGTGTTTTCAGGGCCCGAAAAGCATTTTGACAGCATGTTGTCACTTAGGTTGTTGCTTTTGTCCAGAAGCACTCAGAAACGAGTTTCCAAGCCAGAAACATGTACTTTGGTGAAGTCTATAGTAGCAAGGCAGTTTCTTGTGGTTTTCATCACTAGTTGGTCAGAAAACAGCAACATGTCACTTTTAGTGTTTTCAGGGCCCGAAAAGCATTTTGACAGCATGTTGTCACTTAGGCTGTTACTTTTCACCAGAAGCACTCAGAAACGAGTTTCCAAGCCAGAAACATGTACTTTGGTGAAGTCTATAGTAGCAAGGCAGTTTCTTCTGGTTTTCATCACTAGTTGGTCAGAAAACAGCAACATGTCACTTTTAGTGTTTTCAGGGCCCGAAAAGCATTTTGACAGCATGTTGTCACTTAGGCTGTTACTTTTGTCCAGAAGCACTCAGAAACAAGTTTCCAAGCCAGAAACATGTACTTTGCTGAAGTCTATAGTAGCAAGGCAGTTTCTTCTGGTTTTCATCACTAGTTGGTCAGAAAACAGCAACATGTCACTTTTAGTGTTTTCAGGGCCCGAAAAGCATTTTGACAGCATGTTGTCACTTAGGCTGTTGCTTTTGTCCAGAAGCACTCAGAAACGAGTTTCCAAGCCAGAAACATGTACTTTGCTGAAGTCTATAGTAGCAAGGCAGTTTCTTCTGGTTTTCATCACTAGTTGGTCAGAAAACAGCAACATGTCACTTTTAGTGTTTTCAGGGCCCGAAAAGCATTTTGACAGCATGTTGTCACTTAGGTTGTTGCTTTTGTCCAGAAGCACTCAGAAACGAGTTTCCAAGCCAGAAACATGTACTTTGGTGAAGTCTATAGTAGCAAGGCAGTTTCTTGTGGTTTTCATCACTAGTTGGTCAGAAAACAGCAACATGTCACTTTTAGTGTTTTCAGGGCCCGAAAAGCATTTTGACAGCATGTTGTCACTTAGGCTGTTACTTTTCACCAGAAGCACTCAGAAACGAGTTTCCAAGCCAGAAACATGTACTTTGCTGAAGTCTATAGTAGCAAGGCAGTTTCTTGTGGTTTTCATCACTAGTTGGTCAGAAAACAGCAACATGTCACTTTTAGTGTTTTCAGGGCCCGAAAAGCATTTTGACAGCATGTTGTCACTTAGGTTGTTGCTTTTGTCCAGAAGCACTCAGAAACGAGTTTCCAAGCCAGAAACATGTACTTTGGTGAAGTCTATAGTAGCAAGGCAGTTTCTTGTGGTTTTCATCACTAGTTGGTCAGAAAACAGCAACATGTCACTTTTAGTGTTTTCAGGGCCCGAAAAGCATTTTGACAGCATGTTGTCACTTAGGCTGTTACTTTTCACCAGAAGCACTCAGAAACAAGTTTCCAAGCCAGAAATATGTACTTTGGTGAAGTCTATAGTAGCAAGGCAGTTTCTTCTGGTTTTCATCACTAGTTGGTCAGAAAACAGCAACATGTCACTTTTAGTGTTTTCAGGGCCCGAAAAGCATTTTGACAGCATGTTGTCACTTAGGTTGTTACTTTTGTCCAGAAGCACTCAGAAACGAGTTTCCAAGCCAGAAACATGTACTTTGGTGAAGTCTATAGTAGCAAGGCAGTTTCTTCTGGTTTTCATCACTAGTTGGTCAGAAAACAGCAACATGTCACTTTTAGTGTTTTCAGGGCCTGAAAAGCATTTTGACAGCATGTTGTCACTTAGGCTGTTACTTTTCACCAGAAGCACTCAGAAACGAGTTTCCAAGCCAGAAACATGTACTTTGGTGAAGTCTATAGTAGCAAGGCAGTTTCTTCTGGTTTTCATCACTAGTTGGTCAGAAAACAGCAACATGTCACTTTTAGTGTTTTCAGGGCCCGAAAAGCATTTTGACAGCATGTTGTCACTTAGGCTGTTACTTTTCACCAGAAGCACTCAGAAACAAGTTTCCAAGCCAGAAACATGTACTTTGGTGAAGTCTATAGTAGCAAGGCAGTTTCTTCTGGTTTTCATCACTAGTTGGTCAGAAAACAGCAACATGTCACTTTTAGTGTTTTCAGGGCCCGAAAAGCATTTTGACAGCATGTTGTCACTTAGGCTGTTGCTTTTGTCCAGAAGCACTCAGAAACGAGTTTCCAAGCCAGAAACATGTACTTTGCTGAAGTCTATAGTAGCAAGGCAGTTTCTTCTGGTTTTCATCACTAGTTGGTCAGAAAACAGCAACATGTCACTTTTAGTGTTTTCAGGGCCCGAAAAGCATTTTGACAGCATGTTGTCACTTAGGCTGTTACTTTTGTCCAGAAGCACTCAGAAACAAGTTTCCAAGCCAGAAACATGTACTTTAGTGAAGTCTATAGTAGCAAGGCAGTTTCTTCTGGTTTTCATCACTAGTTGGTCAGAAAACAGCAACATGTCACTTTTAGTGTTTTCAGGGCCCGAAAAGCATTTTGACAGCATGTTGTCACTTAGGCTGTTACTTTTCACCAGAAGCACTCAGAAACGAGTTTCCAAGCCAGAAACATGTACTTTGGTGAAGTCTATAGTAGCAAGGCAGTTTCTTCTGGTTTTCATCACTAGTTGGTCAGAAAACAGCAACATGTCACTTTTAGTGTTTTCAGGGCCCGAAAAGCATTTTGACAGCATGTTGTCACTTAGGCTGTTACTTTTCACCAGAAGCACTCAGAAACGAGTTTCCAAGCCAGAAACATGTACTTTGCTGAAGTCTATAGTAGCAAGGCAGTTTCTTCTGGTTTTCATCACTAGTTGGTCAGAAAACAGCAACATGTCACTTTTAGTGTTTTCAGGGCCCGAAAAGCATTTTGACAGCATGTTGTCACTTAGGCTGTTACTTTTCACCAGAAGCACTCAGAAACGAGTTTCCAAGCCAGAAACATGTACTTTGCTGAAGTCTATAGTAGCAAGGCAGTTTCTTCTGGTTTTCATCACTAGTTGGTCAGAAAACAGCAACATGTCACTTTTAGTGTTTTCAGGGCCTGAAAAGCATTTTGACAGCATGTTGTCACTTAGGCTGTTACTTTTGTCCAGAAGCACTCAGAAACAAGTTTCCAAGCCAGAAACATGTACTTTGCTGAAGTCTATAGTAGCAAGGCAGTTTCTTCTGGTTTTCATCACTAGTTGGTCAGAAAACAGCAACATGTCACTTTTAGTGTTTTCAGGGCCCGAAAAGCATTTTGACAGCATGTTGTCACTTAGGCTGTTGCTTTTGTCCAGAAGCACTCAGAAATGAGTTTCCAAGCCAGAAACATGTACTTTGCTGAAGTCTATAGTAGCAAGGCAGTTTCTTCTGGTTTTCATCACTAGTTGGTCAGAAAACAGCAACATGTCACTTTTAGTGTTTTCAGGGCCCGAAAAGCATTTTGACAGCATGTTGTCACTTAGGTTGTTGCTTTTGTCCAGAAGCACTCAGAAACGAGTTTCCAAGCCAGAAACATGTACTTTGGTGAAGTCTATAGTAGCAAGGCAGTTTCTTGTGGTTTTCATCACTAGTTGGTCAGAAAACAGCAACATGTCACTTTTAGTGTTTTCAGGGCCCGAAAAGCATTTTGACAGCATGTTGTCACTTAGGCTGTTACTTTTCACCAGAAGCACTCAGAAACGAGTTTCCAAGCCAGAAACATGTACTTTGGTGAAGTCTATAGTAGCAAGGCAGTTTCTTCTGGTTTTCATCACTAGTTGGTCAGAAAACAGCAACATGTCACTTTTAGTGTTTTCAGGGCCCGAAAAGCATTTTGACAGCATGTTGTCACTTAGGCTGTTACTTTTCACCAGAAGCACTCAGAAACGAGTTTCCAAGCCAGAAACATGTACTTTGCTGAAGTCTATAGTAGCAAGGCAGTTTCTTCTGGTTTTCATCACTAGTTGGTCAGAAAACAGCAACATGTCACTTTTAGTGTTTTCAGGGCCCGAAAAGCATTTTGACAGCATGTTGTCACTTAGGTTGTTGCTTTTGTCCAGAAGCACTCAGAAACGAGTTTCCAAGCCAGAAACATGTACTTTGGTGAATTCTATAGTAGCAAGGCAGTTTCTTCTGGTTTTCATCACTAGTTGGTCAGAAAACAGCAACATGTCACTTTTAGTGTTTTCAGGGCCCGAAAAGCATTTTGACAGCATGTTGTCACTTAGGCTGTTACTTTTGTCCAGAAGCACTCAGAAACAAGTTTCCAAGCCAGAAACATGTACTTTGGTGAAGTCTATAGTAGCAAGGCAGTTTCTTCTGGTTTTCATCACTAGTTGGTCAGAAAACAGCAACATGTCACTTTTAGTGTTTTCAGGGCCCGAAAAGCATTTTGACAGCATGTTGTCACTTAGGTTGTTGCTTTTGTCCAGAAGCACTCAGAAACGAGTTTCCAAGCCAGAAACATGTACTTTGGTGAAGTCTATAGTAGCAAGGCAGTTTCTTCTGGTTTTCATCACTAGTTGGTCAGAAAACAGCAACATGTCACTTTTAGTGTTTTCAGGGCCCGAAAAGCATTTTGACAGCATGTTGTCACTTAGGCTGTTACTTTTCACCAGAAGCACTCAGAAACGAGTTTCCAAGCCAGAAACATGTACTTTGGTGAAGTCTATAGTAGCAAGGCAGTTTCTTCTGGTTTTCATCACTAGTTGGTCAGAAAACAGCAACATGTCACTTTTAGTGTTTTCAGGGCCCGAAAAGCATTTTGACAGCATGTTGTCACTTAGGCTGTTACTTTTGTCCAGAAGCACTCAGAAACGAGTTTCCAAGCCAGAAACATGTACTTTGCTGAAGTCTATAGTAGCAAGGCAGTTTCTTCTGGTTTTCATCACTAGTTGGTCAGAAAACAGCAACATGTCACTTTTAGTGTTTTCAGGGCCCGAAAAGCATTTTGACAGCATGTTGTCACTTAGGCTGTTACTTTTCACCAGAAGCACTCAGAAACAAGTTTCCAAGCCAGAAACATGTACTTTGGTGAAGTCTATAGTAGCAAGGCAGTTTCTTCTGGTTTTCATCACTAGTTGGTCAGAAAACAGCAACATGTCACTTTTAGTGTTTTCAGGGCCTGAAAAGCATTTTGACAGCATGTTGTCACTTAGGCTGTTACTTTTCACCAGAAGCACTCAGAAACGAGTTTCCAAGCCAGAAACATGTACTTTGGTGAAGTCTATAGTAGCAAGGCAGTTTCTTCTGGTTTTCATCACTAGTTGGTCAGAAAACAGCAACATGTCACTTTTAGTGTTTTCAGGGCCTGAAAAGCATTTTGACAGCATGTTGTCACTTAGGCTGTTACTTTTCACCAGAAGCACTCAGAAACGAGTTTCCAAGCCAGAAACATGTACTTTGGTGAAGTCTATAGTAGCAAGGCAGTTTCTTCTGGTTTTCATCACTAGTTGGTCAGAAAACAGCAACATGTCACTTTTAGTGTTTTCAGGGCCCGAAAAGCATTTTGACAGCATGTTGTCACTTAGGCTGTTACTTTTCACCAGAAGCACTCAGAAACAAGTTTCCAAGCCAGAAACATGTACTTTGGTGAAGTCTATAGTAGCAAGGCAGTTTCTTGTGGTTTTCATCACTAGTTGGTCAGAAAACAGCAACATGTCACTTTTAGTGTTTTCAGGGCCCGAAAAGCATTTTGACAGCATGTTGTCACTTAGGCTGTTACTTTTGTCCAGAAGCACTCAGAAACAAGTTTCCAAGCCAGAAACATGTACTTTGCTGAAGTCTATAGTAGCAAGGCAGTTTCTTCTGGTTTTCATCACTAGTTGGTCAGAAAACAGCAACATGTCACTTTTAGTGTTTTCAGGGCCCGAAAAGCATTTTGACAGCATGTTGTCACTTAGGCTGTTGCTTTTGTCCAGAAGCACTCAGAAACGAGTTTCCAAGCCAGAAACATGTACTTTGCTGAAGTCTATAGTAGCAAGGCAGTTTCTTCTGGTTTTCATCACTAGTTGGTCAGAAAACAGCAACATGTCACTTTTAGTGTTTTCAGGGCCCGAAAAGCATTTTGACAGCATGTTGTCACTTAGGTTGTTGCTTTTGTCCAGAAGCACTCAGAAACGAGTTTCCAAGCCAGAAACATGTACTTTGGTGAAGTCTATAGTAGCAAGGCAGTTTCTTCTGGTTTTCATCACTAGTTGGTCAGAAAACAGCAACATGTCACTTTTAGTGTTTTCAGGGCCCGAAAAGCATTTTGACAGCATGTTGTCACTTAGGCTGTTACTTTTCACCAGAAGCACTCAGAAACAAGTTTCCAAGCCAGAAACATGTACTTTGGTGAAGTCTATAGTAGCAAGGCAGTTTCTTCTGGTTTTCATCACTAGTTGGTCAGAAAACAGCAACATGTCACTTTTAGTGTTTTCAGGGCCCGAAAAGCATTTTGAGAGCATGTTGTCACTTAGGTTGTTACTTTTGTCCAGAAGCACTCAGAAACGAGTTTCCAAGCCAGAAACATGTACTTTGCTGAAGTCTATAGTAGCAAGGCAGTTTCTTCTGGTTTTCATCACTAGTTGGTCAGAAAACAGCAACATGTCACTTTTAGTGTTTTCAGGGCCTGAAAAGCATTTTGACAGCATGTTGTCACTTAGGCTGTTACTTTTCACCAGAAGCACTCAGAAACGAGTTTCCAAGCCAGAAACATGTACTTTGGTGAAGTCTATAGTAGCAAGGCAGTTTCTTCTGGTTTTCATCACTAGTTGGTCAGAAAACAGCAACATGTCACTTTTAGTGTTTTCAGGGCCCGAAAAGCATTTTGACAGCATGTTGTCACTTAGGCTGTTACTTTTCACCAGAAGCACTCAGAAACAAGTTTCCAAGCCAGAAACATGTACTTTGGTGAAGTCTATAGTAGCAAGGCAGTTTCTTCTGGTTTTCATCACTAGTTGGTCAGAAAACAGCAACATGTCACTTTTAGTGTTTTCAGGGCCCGAAAAGCATTTTGACAGCATGTTGTCACTTAGGCTGTTACTTTTGTCCAGAAGCACTCAGAAACAAGTTTCCAAGCCAGAAACATGTACTTTGCTGAAGTCTATAGTAGCAAGGCAGTTTCTTCTGGTTTTCATCACTAGTTGGTCAGAAAACAGCAACATGTCACTTTTAGTGTTTTCAGGGCCCGAAAAGCATTTTGACAGCATGTTGTCACTTAGGCTGTTGCTTTTGTCCAGAAGCACTCAGAAACGAGTTTCCAAGCCAGAAACATGTACTTTGCTGAAGTCTATAGTAGCAAGGCAGTTTCTTCTGGTTTTCATCACTAGTTGGTCAGAAAACAGCAACATGTCACTTTTAGTGTTTTCAGGGCCCGAAAAGCATTTTGACAGCATGTTGTCACTTAGGTTGTTGCTTTTGTCCAGAAGCACTCAGAAACGAGTTTCCAAGCCAGAAACATGTACTTTGGTGAAGTCTATAGTAGCAAGGCAGTTTCTTGTGGTTTTCATCACTAGTTGGTCAGAAAACAGCAACATGTCACTTTTAGTGTTTTCAGGGCCCGAAAAGCATTTTGACAGCATGTTGTCACTTAGGCTGTTACTTTTCACCAGAAGCACTCAGAAACAAGTTTCCAAGCCAGAAACATGTACTTTGGTGAAGTCTATAGTAGCAAGGCAGTTTCTTCTGGTTTTCATCACTAGTTGGTCAGAAAACAGCAACATGTCACTTTTAGTGTTTTCAGGGCCCGAAAAGCATTTTGACAGCATGTTGTCACTTAGGCTGTTACTTTTGTCCAGAAGCACTCAGAAACGAGTTTCCAAGCCAGAAACATGTACTTTGGTGAAGTCTATAGTAGCAAGGCAGTTTCTTCTGGTTTTCATCACTAGTTGGTCAGAAAACAGCAACATGTCACTTTTAGTGTTTTCAGGGCCTGAAAAGCATTTTGACAGCATGTTGTCACTTAGGCTGTTACTTTTCACCAGAAGCACTCAGAAACGAGTTTCCAAGCCAGAAACATGTACTTTGGTGAA
Source organism: Epinephelus lanceolatus (assembly GCF_041903045.1). Taxonomy (NCBI): domain Eukaryota; kingdom Metazoa; phylum Chordata; class Actinopteri; order Perciformes; family Serranidae; genus Epinephelus; species Epinephelus lanceolatus. The sequence continues at coordinate 53,495 of NW_027556809.1, read as the reverse complement.
GTCTATAGTAGCAAGGCAGTTTCTTCTGGTTTTCATCACTAGTTGGTCAGAAAACAGCAACATGTCACTTTTAGTGTTTTCAGGGCCCGAAAAGCATTTTGACAGCATGTTGTCACTTAGGCTGTTACTTTTCACCAGAAGCACTCAGAAACAAGTTTCCAAGCCAGAAACATGTACTTTGGTGAAGTCTATAGTAGCAAGGCAGTTTCTTCTGGTTTTCATCACTAGTTGGTCAGAAAACAGCAACATGTCACTTTTAGTGTTTTCAGGGCCCGAAAAGCATTTTGACAGCATGTTGTCACTTAGGCTGTTACTTTTGTCCAGAAGCACTCAGAAACAAGTTTCCAAGCCAGAAACATGTACTTTGCTGAAGTCTATAGTAGCAAGGCAGTTTCTTCTGGTTTTCATCACTAGTTGGTCAGAAAACAGCAACATGTCACTTTTAGTGTTTTCAGGGCCCGAAAAGCATTTTGACAGCATGTTGTCACTTAGGCTGTTACTTTTGTCCAGAAGCACTCAGAAACGAGTTTCCAAGCCAGAAACATGTACTTTGGTGAAGTCTATAGTAGCAAGGCAGTTTCTTCTGGTTTTCATCACTAGTTGGTCAGAAAACAGCAACATGTCACTTTTAGTGTTTTCAGGGCCTGAAAAGCATTTTGACAGCATGTTGTCACTTAGGCTGTTACTTTTCACCAGAAGCACTCAGAAACGAGTTTCCAAGCCAGAAACATGTACTTTGGTGAAGTCTATAGTAGCAAGGCAGTTTCTTCTGGTTTTCATCACTAGTTGGTCAGAAAACAGCAACATGTCACTTTTAGTGTTTTCAGGGCCCGAAAAGCATTTTGAGAGCATGTTGTCACTTAGGCTGTTACTTTTCACCAGAAGCACTCAGAAACGAGTTTCCAAGCCAGAAACATGTACTTTGCTGAAGTCTATAGTAGCAAGGCAGTTTCTTCTGGTTTTCATCACTAGTTGGTCAGAAAACAGCAACATGTCACTTTTAGTGTTTTCAGGGCCCGAAAAGCATTTTGACAGCATGTTGTCACTTAGGTTGTTGCTTTTGTCCAGAAGCACTCAGAAACGAGTTTCCAAGCCAGAAACATGTACTTTGGTGAAGTCTATAGTAGCAAGGCAGTTTCTTCTGGTTTTCATCACTAGTTGGTCAGAAAACAGCAACATGTCACTTTTAGTGTTTTCAGGGCCCGAAAAGCATTTTGACAGCATGTTGTCACTTAGGCTGTTACTTTTGTCCAGAAGCACTCAGAAACAAGTTTCCAAGCCAGAAACATGTACTTTGCTGAAGTCTATAGTAGCAAGGCAGTTTCTTCTGGTTTTCATCACTAGTTGGTCAGAAAACAGCAACATGTCACTTTTAGTGTTTTCAGGGCCCGAAAAGCATTTTGACAGCATGTTGTCACTTAGGCTGTTACTTTTCACCAGAAGCACTCAGAAACAAGTTTCCAAGCCAGAAACATGTACTTTGGTGAAGTCTATAGTAGCAAGGCAGTTTCTTCTGGTTTTCATCACTAGTTGGTCAGAAAACAGCAACATGTCACTTTTAGTGTTTTCAGGGCCCGAAAAGCATTTTGACAGCATGTTGTCACTTAGGCTGTTACTTTTGTCCAGAAGCACTCAGAAACAAGTTTCCAAGCCAGAAACATGTACTTTGGTGAAGTCTATAGTAGCAAGGCAGTTTCTTCTGGTTTTCATCACTAGTTGGTCAGAAAACAGCAACATGTCACTTTTAGTGTTTTCAGGGCCCGAAAAGCATTTTGACAGCATGTTGTCACTTAGGCTGTTACTTTTCACCAGAAGCACTCAGAAACAAGTTTCCAAGCCAGAAACATGTACTTTGGTGAAGTCTATAGTAGCAAGGCAGTTTCTTCTGGTTTTCATCACTAGTTGGTCAGAAAACAGCAACATGTCACTTTTAGTGTTTTCAGGGCCCGAAAAGCATTTTGACAGCATGTTGTCACTTAGGTTGTTGCTTTTGTCCAGAAGCACTCAGAAACGAGTTTCCAAGCCAGAAACATGTACTTTGGTGAAGTCTATAGTAGCAAGGCAGTTTCTTCTGGTTTTCATCACTAGTTGGTCAGAAAACAGCAACATGTCACTTTTAGTGTTTTCAGGGCCCGAAAAGCATTTTGACAGCATGTTGTCACTTAGGCTGTTACTTTTCACCAGAAGCACTCAGAAACGAGTTTCCAAGCCAGAAACATGTACTTTGGTGAAGTCTATAGTAGCAAGGCAGTTTCTTCTGGTTTTCATCACTAGTTGGTCAGAAAACAGCAACATGTCACTTTTAGTGTTTTCAGGGCCCGAAAAGCATTTTGACAGCATGTTGTCACTTAGGCTGTTACTTTTCACCAGAAGCACTCAGAAACGAGTTTCCAAGCCAGAAACATGTACTTTGCTGAAGTCTATAGTAGCAAGGCAGTTTCTTCTGGTTTTCATCACTAGTTGGTCAGAAAACAGCAACATGTCACTTTTAGTGTTTTCAGGGCCCGAAAAGCATTTTGACAGCATGTTGTCACTTAGGCTGTTACTTTTCACCAGAAGCACTCAGAAACAAGTTTCCAAGCCAGAAACATGTACTTTGGTGAAGTCTATAGTAGCAAGGCAGTTTCTTCTGGTTTTCATCACTAGTTGGTCAGAAAACAGCAACATGTCACTTTTAGTGTTTTCAGGGCCTGAAAAGCATTTTGACAGCATGTTGTCACTTAGGCTGTTACTTTTCACCAGAAGCACTCAGAAACGAGTTTCCAAGCCAGAAACATGTACTTTGGTGAAGTCTATAGTAGCAAGGCAGTTTCTTCTGGTTTTCATCACTAGTTGGTCAGAAAACAGCAACATGTCACTTTTAGTGTTTTCAGGGCCTGAAAAGCATTTTGACAGCATGTTGTCACTTAGGCTGTTACTTTTCACCAGAAGCACTCAGAAACGAGTTTCCAAGCCAGAAACATGTACTTTGGTGAAGTCTATAGTAGCAAGGCAGTTTCTTCTGGTTTTCATCACTAGTTGGTCAGAAAACAGCAACATGTCACTTTTAGTGTTTTCAGGGCCCGAAAAGCATTTTGACAGCATGTTGTCACTTAGGCTGTTACTTTTCACCAGAAGCACTCAGAAACAAGTTTCCAAGCCAGAAACATGTACTTTGGTGAAGTCTATAGTAGCAAGGCAGTTTCTTCTGGTTTTCATCACTAGTTGGTCAGAAAACAGCAACATGTCACTTTTAGTGTTTTCAGGGCCCGAAAAGCATTTTGACAGCATGTTGTCACTTAGGCTGTTACTTTTGTCCAGAAGCACTCAGAAACAAGTTTCCAAGCCAGAAACATGTACTTTGCTGAAGTCTATAGTAGCAAGGCAGTTTCTTCTGGTTTTCATCACTAGTTGGTCAGAAAACAGCAACATGTCACTTTTAGTGTTTTCAGGGCCCGAAAAGCATTTTGACAGCATGTTGTCACTTAGGCTGTTGCTTTTGTCCAGAAGCACTCAGAAACGAGTTTCCAAGCCAGAAACATGTACTTTGCTGAAGTCTATAGTAGCAAGGCAGTTTCTTCTGGTTTTCATCACTAGTTGGTCAGAAAACAGCAACATGTCACTTTTAGTGTTTTCAGGGCCCGAAAAGCATTTTGACAGCATGTTGTCACTTAGGTTGTTGCTTTTGTCCAGAAGCACTCAGAAACGAGTTTCCAAGCCAGAAACATGTACTTTGGTGAAGTCTATAGTAGCAAGGCAGTTTCTTGTGGTTTTCATCACTAGTTGGTCAGAAAACAGCAACATGTCACTTTTAGTGTTTTCAGGGCCCGAAAAGCATTTTGACAGCATGTTGTCACTTAGGCTGTTACTTTTCACCAGAAGCACTCAGAAACAAGTTTCCAAGCCAGAAACATGTACTTTGGTGAAGTCTATAGTAGCAAGGCAGTTTCTTCTGGTTTTCATCACTAGTTGGTCAGAAAACAGCAACATGTCACTTTTAGTGTTTTCAGGGCCCGAAAAGCATTTTGAGAGCATGTTGTCACTTAGGTTGTTACTTTTGTCCAGAAGCACTCAGAAACGAGTTTCCAAGCCAGAAACATGTACTTTGGTGAAGTCTATAGTAGCAAGGCAGTTTCTTCTGGTTTTCATCACTAGTTGGTCAGAAAACAGCAACATGTCACTTTTAGTGTTTTCAGGGCCTGAAAAGCATTTTGACAGCATGTTGTCACTTAGGCTGTTACTTTTCACCAGAAGCACTCAGAAACGAGTTTCCAAGCCAGAAACATGTACTTTGGTGAAGTCTATAGTAGCAAGGCAGTTTCTTCTGGTTTTCATCACTAGTTGGTCAGAAAACAGCAACATGTCACTTTTAGTGTTTTCAGGGCCCGAAAAGCATTTTGACAGCATGTTGTCACTTAGGCTGTTACTTTTCACCAGAAGCACTCAGAAACAAGTTTCCAAGCCAGAAACATGTACTTTGGTGAAGTCTATAGTAGCAAGGCAGTTTCTTCTGGTTTTCATCACTAGTTGGTCAGAAAACAGCAACATGTCACTTTTAGTGTTTTCAGGGCCCGAAAAGCATTTTGACAGCATGTTGTCACTTAGGCTGTTACTTTTGTCCAGAAGCACTCAGAAACGAGTTTCCAAGCCAGAAACATGTACTTTGGTGAAGTCTATAGTAGCAAGGCAGTTTCTTCTGGTTTTCATCACTAGTTGGTCAGAAAACAGCAACATGTCACTTTTAGTGTTTTCAGGGCCCGAAAAGCATTTTGACAGCATGTTGTCACTTAGGCTGTTACTTTTGTCCAGAAGCACTCAGAAACAAGTTTCCAAGCCAGAAACATGTACTTTAGTGAAGTCTATAGTAGCAAGGCAGTTTCTTCTGGTTTTCATCACTAGTTGGTCAGAAAACAGCAACATGTCACTTTTAGTGTTTTCAGGGCCCGAAAAGCATTTTGACAGCATGTTGTCACTTAGGCTGTTACTTTTCACCAGAAGCACTCAGAAACGAGTTTCCAAGCCAGAAACATGTACTTTGGTGAAGTCTATAGTAGCAAGGCAGTTTCTTGTGGTTTTCATCACTAGTTGGTCAGAAAACAGCAACATGTCACTTTTAGTGTTTTCAGGGCCTGAAAAGCATTTTGACAGCATGTTGTCACTTAGGCTGTTACTTTTGTCCAGAAGCACTCAGAAACAAGTTTCCAAGCCAGAAACATGTACTTTGCTGAAGTCTATAGTAGCAAGGCAGTTTCTTCTGGTTTTCATCACTAGTTGGTCAGAAAACAGCAACATGTCACTTTTAGTGTTTTCAGGGCCCGAAAAGCATTTTGACAGCATGTTGTCACTTAGGCTGTTGCTTTTGTCCAGAAGCACTCAGAAATGAGTTTCCAAGCCAGAAACATGTACTTTGCTGAAGTCTATAGTAGCAAGGCAGTTTCTTCTGGTTTTCATCACTAGTTGGTCAGAAAACAGCAACATGTCACTTTTAGTGTTTTCAGGGCCCGAAAAGCATTTTGACAGCATGTTGTCACTTAGGTTGTTGCTTTTGTCCAGAAGCACTCAGAAACGAGTTTCCAAGCCAGAAACATGTACTTTGGTGAAGTCTATAGTAGCAAGGCAGTTTCTTGTGGTTTTCATCACTAGTTGGTCAGAAAACAGCAACATGTCACTTTTAGTGTTTTCAGGGCCCGAAAAGCATTTTGACAGCATGTTGTCACTTAGGCTGTTACTTTTCACCAGAAGCACTCAGAAACAAGTTTCCAAGCCAGAAACATGTACTTTGGTGAAGTCTATAGTAGCAAGGCAGTTTCTTCTGGTTTTCATCACTAGTTGGTCAGAAAACAGCAACATGTCACTTTTAGTGTTTTCAGGGCCCGAAAAGCATTTTGACAGCATGTTGTCACTTAGGCTGTTACTTTTGTCCAGAAGCACTCAGAAACAAGTTTCCAAGCCAGAAACATGTACTTTGGTGAAGTCTATAGTAGCAAGGCAGTTTCTTCTGGTTTTCATCACTAGTTGGTCAGAAAACAGCAACATGTCACTTTTAGTGTTTTCAGGGCCCGAAAAGCATTTTGACAGCATGTTGTCACTTAGGCTGTTACTTTTCACCAGAAGCACTCAGAAACAAGTTTCCAAGCCAGAAACATGTACTTTGGTGAAGTCTATAGTAGCAAGGCAGTTTCTTCTGGTTTTCATCACTAGTTGGTCAGAAAACAGCAACATGTCACTTTTAGTGTTTTCAGGGCCCGAAAAGCATTTTGACAGCATGTTGTCACTTAGGTTGTTGCTTTTGTCCAGAAGCACTCAGAAACGAGTTTCCAAGCCAGAAACATGTACTTTGGTGAAGTCTATAGTAGCAAGGCAGTTTCTTCTGGTTTTCATCACTAGTTGGTCAGAAAACAGCAACATGTCACTTTTAGTGTTTTCAGGGCCCGAAAAGCATTTTGACAGCATGTTGTCACTTAGGCTGTTACTTTTGTCCAGAAGCACTCAGAAACAAGTTTCCAAGCCAGAAACATGTACTTTGCTGAAGTCTATAGTAGCAAGGCAGTTTCTTCTGGTTTTCATCACTAGTTGGTCAGAAAACAGCAACATGTCACTTTTAGTGTTTTCAGGGCCCGAAAAGCATTTTGACAGCATGTTGTCACTTAGGCTGTTGCTTTTGTCCAGAAGCACTCAGAAACGAGTTTCCAAGCCAGAAACATGTACTTTGCTGAAGTCTATAGTAGCAAGGCAGTTTCTTCTGGTTTTCATCACTAGTTGGTCAGAAAACAGCAACATGTCACTTTTAGTGTTTTCAGGGCCCGAAAAGCATTTTGACAGCATGTTGTCACTTAGGTTGTTGCTTTTGTCCAGAAGCACTCAGAAACGAGTTTCCAAGCCAGAAACATGTACTTTGGTGAAGTCTATAGTAGCAAGGCAGTTTCTTGTGGTTTTCATCACTAGTTGGTCAGAAAACAGCAACATGTCACTTTTAGTGTTTTCAGGGCCCGAAAAGCATTTTGACAGCATGTTGTCACTTAGGCTGTTACTTTTCACCAGAAGCACTCAGAAACGAGTTTCCAAGCCAGAAACATGTACTTTGCTGAAGTCTATAGTAGCAAGGCAGTTTCTTCTGGTTTTCATCACTAGTTGGTCAGAAAACAGCAACATGTCACTTTTAGTGTTTTCAGGGCCCGAAAAGCATTTTGACAGCATGTTGTCACTTAGGCTGTTACTTTTCACCAGAAGCACTCAGAAACAAGTTTCCAAGCCAGAAACATGTACTTTGGTGAAGTCTATAGTAGCAAGGCAGTTTCTTCTGGTTTTCATCACTAGTTGGTCAGAAAACAGCAACATGTCACTTTTAGTGTTTTCAGGGCCCGAAAAGCATTTTGACAGCATGTTGTCACTTAGGCTGTTACTTTTGTCCAGAAGCACTCAGAAACGAGTTTCCAAGCCAGAAACATGTACTTTGGTGAAGTCTATAGTAGCAAGGCAGTTTCTTCTGGTTTTCATCACTAGTTGGTCAGAAAACAGCAACATGTCACTTTTAGTGTTTTCAGGGCCTGAAAAGCATTTTGACAGCATGTTGTCACTTAGGCTGTTACTTTTCACCAGAAGCACTCAGAAACGAGTTTCCAAGCCAGAAACATGTACTTTGGTGAAGTCTATAGTAGCAAGGCAGTTTCTTCTGGTTTTCATCACTAGTTGGTCAGAAAACAGCAACATGTCACTTTTAGTGTTTTCAGGGCCCGAAAAGCATTTTGACAGCATGTTGTCACTTAGGCTGTTACTTTTCACCAGAAGCACTCAGAAACAAGTTTCCAAGCCATAAACATGTACTTTGGTGAAGTCTATAGTAGCAAGGCAGTTTCTTCTGGTTTTCATCACTAGTTGGTCAGAAAACAGCAACATGTCACTTTTAGTGTTTTCAGGGCCCGAAAAGCATTTTGACAGCATGTTGTCACTTAGGCTGTTACTTTTGTCCAGAAGCACTCAGAAACAAGTTTCCAAGCCAGAAACATGTACTTTGCTGAAGTCTATAGTAGCAAGGCAGTTTCTTCTGGTTTTCATCACTAGTTGGTCAGAAAACAGCAACATGTCACTTTTAGTGTTTTCAGGGCCCGAAAAGCATTTTGACAGCATGTTGTCACTTAGGCTGTTGCTTTTGTCCAGAAGCACTCAGAAACGAGTTTCCAAGCCAGAAACATGTACTTTGCTGAAGTCTATAGTAGCAAGGCAGTTTCTTCTGGTTTTCATCACTAGTTGGTCAGAAAACAGCAACATGTCACTTTTAGTGTTTTCAGGGCCCGAAAAGCATTTTGACAGCATGTTGTCACTTAGGTTGTTGCTTTTGTCCAGAAGCACTCAGAAACGAGTTTCCAAGCCAGAAACATGTACTTTGGTGAAGTCTATAGTAGCAAGGCAGTTTCTTGTGGTTTTCATCACTAGTTGGTCAGAAAACAGCAACATGTCACTTTTAGTGTTTTCAGGGCCCGAAAAGCATTTTGACAGCATGTTGTCACTTAGGCTGTTACTTTTCACCAGAAGCACTCAGAAACAAGTTTCCAAGCCAGAAACATGTACTTTGGTGAAGTCTATAGTAGCAAGGCAGTTTCTTGTGGTTTTCATCACTAGTTGGTCAGAAAACAGCAACATGTCACTTTTAGTGTTTTCAGGGCCCGAAAAGCATTTTGAGAGCATGTTGTCACTTAGGTTGTTACTTTTGTCCAGAAGCACTCAGAAACGAGTTTCCAAGCCAGAAACATGTACTTTGGTGAAGTCTATAGTAGCAAGGCAGTTTCTTCTGGTTTTCATCACTAGTTGGTCAGAAAACAGCAACATGTCACTTTTAGTGTTTTCAGGGCCTGAAAAGCATTTTGACAGCATGTTGTCACTTAGGCTGTTACTTTTCACCAGAAGCACTCAGAAACGAGTTTCCAAGCCAGAAACATGTACTTTGGTGAAGTCTATAGTAGCAAGGCAGTTTCTTCTGGTTTTCATCACTAGTTGGTCAGAAAACAGCAACATGTCACTTTTAGTGTTTTCAGGGCCCGAAAAGCATTTTGACAGCATGTTGTCACTTAGGCTGTTACTTTTCACCAGAAGCACTCAGAAACAAGTTTCCAAGCCAGAAACATGTACTTTGGTGAAGTCTATAGTAGCAAGGCAGTTTCTTCTGGTTTTCATCACTAGTTGGTCAGAAAACAGCAACATGTCACTTTTAGTGTTTTCAGGGCCCGAAAAGCATTTTGACAGCATGTTGTCACTTAGGCTGTTACTTTGTCCAGAAGCACTCAGAAACGAGTTTCCAAGCCAGAAACATGTACTTTGGTGAAGTCTATAGTAGCAAGGCAGTTTTCTTCTGGTTTTCATCACTAGTTGGTCAGAAAACAGCAACATGTCACTTTTAGTGTTTTCAGGGCCCGAAAAGCATTTTGACAGCATGTTGTCACTTAGGCTGTTACTTTTCTCCAGAAGCACTCAGAAACAAGTTTCCAAGCCAGAAACATGTACTTTAGTGAAGTCTATAGTAGCAAGGCAGTTTCTTCTGGTTTTCATCACTAGTTGGTCAGAAAACAGCAACATGTCACTTTTAGTGTTTTCAGGGCCCGAAAAGCATTTTGACAGCATGTTGTCACTTAGGCTGTTACTTTTCACCAGAAGCACTCAGAAACGAGTTTCCAAGCCAGAAACATGTACTTTGGTGAAGTCTATAGTAGCAAGGCAGTTTCTTGCTGGTTTTCATCACTAGTTGGTCAGAAAACAGCAACATGTCACTTTTAGTGTTTTCAGGGCCGAAAAGCATTTTGACAGCATGTTGTCACTTAGGCTGTTACTTTTCACCAGAAGCACTCAGAAACGAGTTTCCAAGCCAGAAACATGTACTTTGCTGAAGTCTATAGTAGCAAGGCAGTTTCTTCTGGTTTTCATCACTAGTTGGTCAGAAAACAGCAACATGTCACTTTTAGTGTTTTCAGGGCCCGAAAAGCATTTTGACAGCATGTTGTCACTTAGGCTGTTACTTTTCACCAGAAGCACTCAGAAACAGTTTCCAAGCCAGAAACATGTACTTTGGTGAAGTCTATAGTAGCAAGGCAGTTTCTTCTGGTTTTCATCACTAGTTGGTCAGAAAACAGCAACATGGTCACTTTTAGTGTTTTCAGGGCCCGAAAAGCATTTTGACAGCATGTTGTCACTTAGGCTGTTACTTTGTCCAGAAGCACTCAGAAACGAGTTTCCAAGCCAGAAACATGTACTTTGGTGAAGTCTATAGTAGCAAGGCAGTTTCTTCTGGTTTTCATCACTAGTTGGTCAGAAAACAGCAACATGTCACTTTTAGTGTTTTCAGGGCCTGAAAAGCATTTTGACAGCATGTTGTCACTTAGGCTGTTACTTTTCACCAGAAGCACTCAGAACGAGTTTCCAAGCCAGAAACATGTACTTTGGTGAAGTCTATAGTAGCAAGGCAGTTTCTTCTGGTTTTCATCACTAGTTGGTCAGAAAACAGAGCAACATGTCACTTTTAGTGTTTTCAGGGCCCGAAAAGCATTTTGACAGCATGTTGTCACTTAGGCTGTTACTTTTCACCAGAAGCACTCAGAAACAAGTTCCAAGCCAGAAACATGTACTTTGGTGAAGTCTATAGTAGCAAGGCAGTTTCTTCTGGTTTTCATCACTAGTTGGTCAGAAAACAGCAACATGTCACTTTTAGTGTTTTCAGGGCCCGAAAAGCATTTTGACAGCATGTTGTCACTTAGGCTGTTACTTTTGTCCAGAAGCACTCAGAAACAAGTTTCCAAGCCAGAAACATGTACTTTGCTGAAGTCTATAGTAGCAAGGCAGTTTCTTCTGGTTTTCATCACTAGTTGGTCAGAAAACAGCAACATGTCACTTTTAGTGTTTTCAGGGCCCGAAAAGCATTTTGACAGCATGTTGTCACTTAGGCTGTTGCTTTTGTCCAGAAGCACTCAGAAACGAGTTTCCAAGCCAGAAACATGTACTTTGCTGAAGTCTATAGTAGCAAGGCAGTTTCTTCTGGTTTTCATCACTAGTTGGTCAGAAAACAGCAACATGTCACTTTTAGTGTTTTCAGGGCCCGAAAAGCATTTTGACAGCATGTTGTCACTTAGGTTGTTGCTTTTGTCCAGAAGCACTCAGAAACGAGTTTCCAAGCCAGAAACATGTACTTTGGTGAAGTCTATAGTAGCAAGGCAGTTTCTTCTGGTTTTCATCACTAGTTGGTCAGAAAACAGCAACATGTCACTTTTAGTGTTTTCAGGGCCTGAAAAGCATTTTGACAGCATGTTGTCACTTAGGCTGTTACTTTTCACCAGAAGCACTCAGAAACAAGTTTCCAAGCCAGAAACATGTACTTTGGTGAAGTCTATAGTAGCAAGGCAGTTTCTTCTGGTTTTCATCACTAGTTGGTCAGAAAACAGCAACATGTCACTTTTAGTGTTTTCAGGGCCCGAAAAGCATTTTGACAGCATGTTGTCACTTAGGTTGTTACTTTTGTCCAGAAGCACTCAGAAACGAGTTTCCAAGCCAGAAACATGTACTTTGGTGAAGTCTATAGTAGCAAGGCAGTTTCTTCTGGTTTTCATCACTAGTTGGTCAGAAAACAGCAACATGTCACTTTTAGTGTTTTCAGGGCCTGAAAAGCATTTTGACAGCATGTTGTCACTTAGGCTGTTACTTTTCACCAGAAGCACTCAGAAACGAGTTTCCAAGCCAGAAACATGTACTTTGGTGAAGTCTATAGTAGCAAGGCAGTTTCTTCTGGTTTTCATCACTAGTTGGTCAGAAAACAGCAACATGTCACTTTTAGTGTTTTCAGGGCCCGAAAAGCATTTTGACAGCATGTTGTCACTTAGGCTGTTACTTTTCACCAGAAGCACTCAGAAACAAGTTTCCAAGCCAGAAACATGTACTTTGGTGAAGTCTATAGTAGCAAGGCAGTTTCTTCTGGTTTTCATCACTAGTTGGTCAGAAAACAGCAACATGTCACTTTTAGTGTTTTCAGGGCCCGAAAAGCATTTTGACAGCATGTTGTCACTTAGGCTGTTACTTTTGTCCAGAAGCACTCAGAAACGAGTTTCCAAGCCAGAAACATGTACTTTGGTGAAGTCTATAGTAGCAAGGCAGTTTCTTCTGGTTTTCATCACTAGTTGGTCAGAAAACAGCAACATGTCACTTTTAGTGTTTTCAGGGCCCGAAAAGCATTTTGACAGCATGTTGTCACTTAGGCTGTTACTTTTGTCCAGAAGCACTCAGAAACAAGTTTCCAAGCCAGAAACATGTACTTTAGTGAAGTCTATAGTAGCAAGGCAGTTTCTTCTGGTTTTCATCACTAGTTGGTCAGAAAACAGCAACATGTCACTTTTAGTGTTTTCAGGGCCCGAAAAGCATTTTGACAGCATGTTGTCACTTAGGCTGTTACTTTTCACCAGAAGCACTCAGAAACGAGTTTCCAAGCCAGAAACATGTACTTTGGTGAAGTCTATAGTAGCAAGGCAGTTTCTTGTGGTTTTCATCACTAGTTGGTCAGAAAACAGCAACATGTCACTTTTAGTGTTTTCAGGGCCCGAAAAGCATTTTGACAGCATGTTGTCACTTAGGCTGTTACTTTTCACCAGAAGCACTCAGAAACGAGTTTCCAAGCCAGAAACATGTACTTTGCTGAAGTCTATAGTAGCAAGGCAGTTTCTTCTGGTTTTCATCACTAGTTGGTCAGAAAACAGCAACATGTCACTTTTAGTGTTTTCAGGGCCCGAAAAGCATTTTGACAGCATGTTGTCACTTAGGCTGTTACTTTTCACCAGAAGCACTCAGAAACGAGTTTCCAAGCCAGAAACATGTACTTTGCTGAAGTCTATAGTAGCAAGGCAGTTTCTTCTGGTTTTCATCACTAGTTGGTCAGAAAACAGCAACATGTCACTTTTAGTGTTTTCAGGGCCTGAAAGCATTTTGACAGCATGTTGTCACTTAGGCTGTTACTTTGTCCAGAAGCACTCAGAAACAAGTTTCCAAGCCAGAAACATGTACTTTGCTGAAGTCTATAGTAGCAAGGCAGTTTCTTCTGGTTTTCATCACTAGTTGGTCAGAAAACAGCAACATGTCACTTTTAGTGTTTTCAGGGCCCGAAAAGCATTTTGACAGCATGTTGTCACTTAGGCTGTTGCTTTTGTCCAGAAGCACTCAGAAACGAGTTTCAAGCCAGAAACATGTACTTTGCTGAAGTCTATAGTAGCAAGGCAGTTTCTTCTGGTTTTCATCACTAGTTGGTCAGAAAACAGCAACATGTCACTTTTAGTGTTTTCAGGGCCCGAAAAGCATTTTGACAGCATGTTGTCACTTAGGTTGTTGCTTTTGTCCAGAAGCACTCAGAAACGAGTTTCCAAGCCAGAAACATGTACTTTGGTGAAGTCTATAGTAGCAAGGCAGTTTCTTGTGGTTTTCATCACTAGTTGGTCAGAAAACAGCAACATGTCACTTTTAGTGTTTTCAGGGCCCGAAAAGCATTTTGACAGCATGTTGTCACTTAGGCTGTTACTTTTCACCAGAAGCACTCAGAAACGAGTTTCCAAGCCAGAAACATGTACTTTGGTGAAGTCTATAGTAGCAAGGCAGTTTCTTCTGGTTTTCATCACTAGTTGGTCAGAAAACAGCAACATGTCACTTTTAGTGTTTTCAGGGCCCGAAAAGCATTTTGACAGCATGTTGTCACTTAGGCTGTTACTTTTCACCAGAAGCACTCAGAAACGAGTTTCCAAGCCAGAAACATGTACTTTGCTGAAGTCTATAGTAGCAAGGCAGTTTCTTCTGGTTTTCATCACTAGTTGGTCAGAAAACAGCAACATGTCACTTTTAGTGTTTTCAGGGCCCGAAAAGCATTTTGACAGCATGTTGTCACTTAGGCTGTTACTTTTCACCAGAAGCACTCAGAAACAAGTTTCCAAGCCAGAAACATGTACTTTGGTGAAGTCTATAGTAGCAAGGCAGTTTCTTCTGGTTTTCATCACTAGTTGGTCAGAAAACAGCAACATGTCACTTTTAGTGTTTTCAGAGCCTGAAAAGCATTTTGACAGCATGTTGTCACTTAGGCTGTTACTTTTCACCAGATGCACTCAGAAACGAGTTTCCAAGCCAGAAACATGTACTTTGGTGAAGTCTATAGTAGCAAGGCAGTTTCTTCTGGTTTTCATCACTAGTTGGTCAGAAAACAGCAACATGTCACTTTTAGTGTTTTCAGGGCCTGAAAAGCATTTTGACAGCATGTTGTCACTTAGGCTGTTACTTTTCACCAGAAGCACTCAGAAACGAGTTTCCAAGCCAGAAACATGTACTTTGGTGAAGTCTATAGTAGCAAGGCAGTTTCTTCTGGTTTTCATCACTAGTTGGTCAGAAAACAGCAACATGTCACTTTTAGTGTTTTCAGGGCCCGAAAAGCATTTTGACAGCATGTTGTCACTTAGGCTGTTACTTTTCACCAGAAGCACTCAGAAACAAGTTTCCAAGCCAGAACATGTACTTTGGTGAAGTCTATAGTAGCAAGGCAGTTTCTTCTGGTTTTCATCACTAGTTGGTCAGAAAACAGCAACATGTCACTTTTAGTGTTTTCAGGGCCCGAAAAGCATTTTGACAGCATGTTGTCACTTAGGCTGTTACTTTTGTCCAGAAGCACTCAGAAACGAGTTTCCAAGCCAGAAACATGTACTTTGGTGAAGTCTATAGTAGCAAGGCAGTTTCTTCTGGTTTTCATCACTAGTTGGTCAGAAAACAGCAACATGTCACTTTTAGTGTTTTCAGGGCCCGAAAAGCATTTTGACAGCATGTTGTCACTTAGGCTGTTACTTTTCACCAGAAGCACTCAGAAACAAGTTTCCAAGCCAGAAACATGTACTTTGGTGAAGTCTATAGTAGCAAGGCAGTTTCTTCTGGTTTTCATCACTAGTTGGTCAGAAAACAGCAACATGTCACTTTTAGTGTTTTCAGGGCCCGAAAAGCATTTTGAGAGCATGTTGTCACTTAGGCTGTTACTTTTCACCAGAAGCACTCAGAAACGAGTTTCCAAGCCAGAAACATGTACTTTGCTGAAGTCTATAGTAGCAAGGCAGTTTCTTCTGGTTTTCATCACTAGTTGGTCAGAAAACAGCAACATGTCACTTTTAGTGTTTTCAGGGCCTGAAAAGCATTTTGACAGCATGTTGTCACTTAGGCTGTTACTTTTCACCAGAAGCACTCAGAAACGAGTTTCCAAGCCAGAAACATGTACTTTGGTGAAGTCTATAGTAGCAAGGCAGTTTCTTCTGGTTTTCATCACTAGTTGGTCAGAAAACAGCAACATGTCACTTTTAGTGTTTTCAGGGCCTGAAAAGCATTTTGACAGCATGTTGTCACTTAGGCTGTTACTTTTCACCAGAAGCACTCAGAAACAAGTTTCCAAGCCAGAAACATGTACTTTGGTGAAGTCTATAGTAGCAAGGCAGTTTCTTCTGGTTTTCATCACTAGTTGGTCAGAAAACAGCAACATGTCACTTTTAGTGTTTTCAGGGCCCGAAAAGCATTTTGAGAGCATGTTGTCACTTAGGCTGTTACTTTTCACCAGAAGCACTCAGAAACGAGTTTCCAAGCCAGAAACATGTACTTTGCTGAAGTCTATAGTAGCAAGGCAGTTTCTTCTGGTTTTCATCACTAGTTGGTCAGAAAACAGCAACATGTCACTTTTAGTGTTTTCAGGGCCCGAAAAGCATTTTGACAGCATGTTGTCACTTAGGCTGTTACTTTTGTCCAGAAGCACTCAGAAACAAGTTTCCAAGCCAGAAACATGTACTTTGCTGAAGTCTATAGTAGCAAGGCAGTTTCTTGTGGTTTTCATCACTAGTTGCTCAGAAAACAGCAACATGTCACTTTTAGTGTTTTCAGGCCCGAAAAGCATTTTGACAGCATGTTGTCACTTAGGCTGTTACTTTTGTCCAGAAGCACTCAGAAACGAGTTTCCAAGCCAGAAACATGTACTTTGCTGAAGTCTATAGTAGCAAGGCAGTTTCTTGTGGTTTTCATCACTAGTTGGTCAGAAAGCAGCAACATGTCACTTTTAGTGTTTTCAGGGCCCGAAAAGCATTTTGACAGCATGTTGTCACTGAGGCTGTTACTTTTGTCCAGAAGCACTCAGAAACAAGTTTCCAAGCCAGAAACATGTACTTTGCTGAAGTCTATAGTAGCAAGGCAGTTTCTTCTGGTTTTCATCACTAGTTGGTCAGAAAACAGCAACATGTCACTTTTAGTGTTTTCAGGGCCCGAAAAGCATTTTGACAGCATGTTGTCACTTAGGCTGTTACTTTTGTCCAGAAGCACTCAGAAACGAGTTTCCAAGCCAGAAACATGTACTTTGGTGAAGTCTATAGTAGCAAGGCAGTTTCTTCTGGTTTTCATCACTAGTTGGTCAGAAAACAGCAACATGTCACTTTTAGTGTTTTCAGGGCCCGAAAAGCATTTTGACAGCATGTTGTCACTTAGGGTGTTACTTTTCACCAGAAGCACTCAGAAACAAGTTTCCAAGCCAGAAACATGTACTTTGGTGAAGTCTATAGTAGCAAGGCAGTTTCTTCTGGTTTTCATCACTAGTTGGTCAGAAAACAGCAACATGTCACTTTTAGTGTTTTCAGGGCCCGAAAAGCATTTTGAGAGCATGTTGTCACTTAGGCTGTTACTTTTCACCAGAAGCACTCAGAAACGAGTTTCCAAGCCAGAAACATGTACTTTGCTGAAGTCTATAGTAGCAAGGCAGTTTCTTCTGGTTTTCATCACTAGTTGGTCAGAAAACAGCAACATGTCACTTTTAGTGTTTTCAGGGCCCGAAAAGCATTTTGACAGCATGTTGTCACTTAGGCTGTTACTTTTCACCAGAAGCACTCAGAACAAGTTTCCAAGCCAGAAACATGTACTTTGGTGAAGTCTATAGTAGCAAGGCAGTTTCTTCTGGTTTTCATCACTAGTTGGTCAGAAAACAGCAACATGTCACTTTTAGTGTTTTCAGGGCCCGAAAAGCATTTTGACAGCATGTTGTCACTTAGGTTGTTGCTTTTGTCCAGAAGCACTCAGAAACGAGTTTCCAAGCCAGAAACATGTACTTTGGTGAAGTCTATAGTAGCAAGGCAGTTTCTTGTGGTTTTCATCACTAGTTGGTCAGAAAACAGCAACATGTCACTTTTAGTGTTTTCAGGGCCCGAAAAGCATTTTGACAGCATGTTGTCACTTAGGCTGTTACTTTTCACCAGAAGCACTCAGAAACAAGTTTCCAAGCCAGAAACATGTACTTTGGTGAAGTCTATAGTAGCAAGGCAGTTTCTTCTGGTTTTCATCACTAGTTGGTCAGAAAACAGCAACATGTCACTTTTAGTGTTTTCAGGGCCCGAAAAGCATTTTGAGAGCATGTTGTCACTTAGGCTGTTACTTTTCACCAGAAGCACTCAGAAACGAGTTTCCAAGCCAGAAACATGTACTTTGCTGAAGTCTATAGTAGCAAGGCAGTTTCTTCTGGTTTTCATCACTAGTTGGTCAGAAAACAGCAACATGTCACTTTTAGTGTTTTCAGGGCCCGAAAAGCATTTTGACAGCATGTTGTCACTTAGGCTGTTACTTTTGTCCAGAAGCACTCAGAAACGAGTTTCCAAGCCAGAAACATGTACTTTGGTGAAGTCTATAGTAGCAAGGCAGTTTCTTCTGGTTTTCATCACTAGTTGGTCAGAAAACAGCAACATGTCACTTTTAGTGTTTTCAGGGCCCGAAAAGCATTTTGACAGCATGTTGTCACTTAGGGTGTTACTTTTCACCAGAAGCACTCAGAAACAAGTTTCCAAGCCAGAAACATGTACTTTGGTGAAGTCTATAGTAGCAAGGCAGTTTCTTCTGGTTTTCATCACTAGTTGGTCAGAAAACAGCAACATGTCACTTTTAGTGTTTTCAGGGCCCGAAAAGCATTTTGAGAGCATGTTGTCACTTAGGCTGTTACTTTTCACCAGAAGCACTCAGAAACGAGTTTCCAAGCCAGAAACATGTACTTTGCTGAAGTCTATAGTAGCAAGGCAGTTTCTTCTGGTTTTCATCACTAGTTGGTCAGAAAACAGCAACATGTCACTTTTAGTGTTTTCAGGGCCCGAAAAGCATTTTGACAGCATGTTGTCACTTAGGCTGTTACTTTTGTCCAGAAGCACTCAGAAACAAGTTTCCAAGCCAGAAACATGTACTTTGCTGAAGTCTATAGTAGCAAGGCAGTTTCTTCTGGTTTTCATCACTAGTTGCTCAGAAAACAGCAACATGTCACTTTTAGTGTTTTCAGGGCCCGAAAAGCATTTTGACAGCATGTTGTCACTTAGGCTGTTACTTTTCACCAGAAGCACTCAGAAACAAGTTTCCAAGCCAGAAACATGTACTTTGGTGAAGTCTATAGTAGCAAGGCAGTTTCTTCTGGTTTTCATCACTAGTTGGTCAGAAAACAGCAACATGTCACTTTTAGTGTTTTCAGGGCCCGAAAAGCATTTTGACAGCATGTTGTCACTTAGGCTGTTACTTTTGTCCAGAAGCACTCAGAAACAAGTTTCCAAGCCAGAAACATGTACTTTGGTGAAGTCTATAGTAGCAAGGCAGTTTCTTCTGGTTTTCATCACTAGTTGGTCAGAAAACAGCAACATGTCACTTTTAGTGTTTTCAGGGCCCGAAAAGCATTTTGACAGCATGTTGTCACTTAGGCTGTTACTTTTCACCAGAAGCACTCAGAAACAAGTTTCCAAGCCAGAAACATGTACTTTGGTGAATTCTATAGTAGCAAGGCAGTTTCTTCTGGTTTTCATCACTAGTTGGTCAGAAAACAGCAACATGTCACTTTTAGTGTTTTCAGGGCCCGAAAAGCATTTTGACAGCATGTTGTCACTTAGGTTGTTGCTTTTGTCCAGAAGCACTCAGAAACGAGTTTCCAAGCCAGAAACATGTACTTTGGTGAAGTCTATAGTAGCAAGGCAGTTTCTTCTGGTTTTCATCACTAGTTGGTCAGAAAACAGCAACATGTCACTTTTAGTGTTTTCAGGGCCCGAAAAGCATTTTGACAGCATGTTGTCACTTAGGCTGTTACTTTTCACCAGAAGCACTCAGAAACGAGTTTCCAAGCCAGAAACATGTACTTTGGTGAAGTCTATAGTAGCAAGGCAGTTTCTTCTGGTTTTCATCACTAGTTGGTCAGAAAACAGCAACATGTCACTTTTAGTGTTTTCAGGGCCCGAAAAGCATTTTGACAGCATGTTGTCACTTAGGCTGTTACTTTTCACCAGAAGCACTCAGAAACGAGTTTCCAAGCCAGAAACATGTACTTTGCTGAAGTCTATAGTAGCAAGGCAGTTTCTTCTGGTTTTCATCACTAGTTGGTCAGAAAACAGCAACATGTCACTTTTAGTGTTTTCAGGGCCCGAAAAGCATTTTGACAGCATGTTGTCACTGAGGCTGTTACTTTTCACCAGAAGCACTCAGAAACAAGTTTCCAAGCCAGAAACATGTACTTTGGTGAAGTCTATAGTAGCAAGGCAGTTTCTTCTGGTTTTCATCACTAGTTGGTCAGAAAACAGCAACATGTCACTTTTAGTGTTTTCAGGGCCTGAAAAGCATTTTGACAGCATGTTGTCACTTAGGCTGTTACTTTTCACCAGATGCACTCAAGAAACGAGTTTCCAAGCCAGAAACATGTACTTTGGTGAAGTCTATAGTAGCAAGGCAGTTTCTTCTGGTTTTCATCACTAGTTGGTCAGAAAACAGCAACATGTCACTTTTAGTGTTTTCAGGGCCTGAAAAGCATTTTGACAGCATGTTGTCACTTAGGCTGTTACTTTTCACCAGAAGCACTCAGAAACGAGTTTCCAAGCCAGAAACATGTACTTTGGTGAAGTCTATAGTAGCAAGGCAGTTTCTTCTGGTTTTCATCACTAGTTGGTCAGAAAACAGCAACATGTCACTTTTAGTGTTTTCAGGGCCCGAAAAGCATTTTGACAGCATGTTGTCACTTAGGCTGTTACTTTTCACCAGAAGCACTCAGAAACAAGTTTCCAAGCCAGAAACATGTACTTTGGTGAAGTCTATAGTAGCAAGGCAGTTTCTTCTGGTTTTCATCACTAGTTGGTCAGAAAACAGCAACATGTCACTTTTAGTGTTTTCAGGGCCCGAAAAGCATTTTGACAGCATGTTGTCACTTAGATTGTTGCTTTTGTCCAGAAGCACTCAGAAACGAGTTTCCAAGCCAGAAACATGTACTTTGGTGAAGTCTATAGTAGCAAGGCAGTTTCTTGTGGTTTTCATCACTAGTTGGTCAGAAAACAGCAACATGTCACTTTTAGTGTTTTCAGGGCCCGAAAAGCATTTTGACAGCATGTTGTCACTTAGGCTGTTACTTTTCACCAGAAGCACTCAGAAACAAGTTTCCAAGCCAGAAACATGTACTTTGGTGAAGTCCTATAGTAGCAAGGCAGTTTCTTCTGGTTTTCATCACTAGTTGGTCAGAAAACAGCAACATGTCACTTTTAGTGTTTTCAGGGCCCGAAAAGCATTTTGAGAGCATGTTGTCACTTAGGCTGTTACTTTTCACCAGAAGCACTCAGAAACGAGTTTCCAAGCCAGAAACATGTACTTTGCTGAAGTCTATAGTAGCAAGGCAGTTTCTTCTGGTTTTCATCACTAGTTGGTCAGAAAACAGCAACATGTCACTTTTAGTGTTTTCAGGGCCTGAAAAGCATTTTGACAGCATGTTGTCACTTAGGCTGTTACTTTTCACCAGAAGCACTCAGAAACGAGTTTCCAAGCCAGAAACATGTACTTTGGTGAAGTCTATAGTAGCAAGGCAGTTTCTTCTGGTTTTCATCACTAGTTGGTCAGAAAACAGCAACATGTCACTTTTAGTGTTTTCAGGGCCTGAAAAGCATTTTGACAGCATGTTGTCACTTAGGCTGTTACTTTTCACCAGAAGCACTCAGAAACAAGTTTCCAAGCCAGAAACATGTACTTTGGTGAAGTCTATAGTAGCAAGGCAGTTTCTTCTGGTTTTCATCACTAGTTGGTCAGAAAACAGCAACATGTCACTTTTAGTGTTTTCAGGGCCCGAAAAGCATTTTGAGAGCATGTTGTCACTTAGGCTGTTACTTTTCACCAGAAGCACTCAGAAACGAGTTTCCAAGCCAGAAACATGTACTTTGCTGAAGTCTATAGTAGCAAGGCAGTTTCTTCTGGTTTTCATCACTAGTTGGTCAGAAAACAGCAACATGTCACTTTTAGTGTTTTCAGGGCCCGAAAAGCATTTTGACAGCATGTTGTCACTTAGGCTGTTACTTTTGTCCAGAAGCACTCAGAAACAAGTTTCCAAGCCAGAAACATGTACTTTGCTGAAGTCTATAGTAGCAAGGCAGTTTCTTGTGGTTTTCATCACTAGTTGCTCAGAAAACAGCAACATGTCACTTTTAGTGTTTTCAGGCCCGAAAAGCATTTTGACAGCATGTTGTCACTTAGGCTGTTACTTTTGTCCAGAAGCACTCAGAAACGAGTTTCCAAGCCAGAAACATGTACTTTGCTGAAGTCTATAGTAGCAAGGCAGTTTCTTCTGGTTTTCATCACTAGTTGGTCAGAAAGCAGCAACATGTCACTTTTAGTGTTTTCAGGGCCCGAAAAGCATTTTGACAGCATGTTGTCACTGAGGCTGTTACTTTTGTCCAGAAGCACTCAGAAACAAGTTTCCAAGCCAGAAACATGTACTTTGGTGAATTCTATAGTAGCAAGGCAGTTTCTTCTGGTTTTCATCACTAGTTGGTCAGAAAACAGCAACATGTCACTTTTAGTGTTTTCAGGGCCCGAAAAGCATTTTGACAGCATGTTGTCACTGAGGCTGTTACTTTTGTCCAGAAGCACTCAGAAACAAGTTTCCAAGCCAGAAACATGTACTTTGGTGAAGTCTATAGTAGCAAGGCAGTTTTCTTCTGGTTTTCATCACTAGTTGGTCAGAAACAGCAACATGTCACTTTTAGTGTTTTCAGGGCCCGAAAAGCATTTTGACAGCATGTTGTCACTGAGGCTGTTACTTTTGTCCAGAAGCACTCAGAAACAAGTTTCCAAGCCAGAAACATGTACTTTGGTGAAGTCTATAGTAGTAAGGCAGTTTCTTGTGGTTTTCATCACTAGTTGCTCAGAAAACAGCAACATGTCACTTTTAGTGTTTTCAGGGCCGAAAAGCATTTTGACAGCATGTTGTCACTTAGGCTGTTACTTTTGTCCAGAAGCACTCAGAAACAAGTTTCCAAGCCAGAAACATGTACTTTGCTGAAGTCTATAGTAGCAAGGCAGTTTCTTGTGGTTTTCATCACTAGTTGCTCAGAAAACAGCAACATGTCACTTTTAGTGTTTTCAGGGCCCGAAAAGCATTTTGACAGCATGTTGTCACTTAGGCTGTTACTTTTGTCCAGAAGCACTCAGAAACAAGTTTCCAAGCCAGAAACATGTACTTTGCTGAAGTCTATAGTAGCAAGGCAGTTTCTTGTGGTTTTCATCACTAGTTGCTCAGAAAGCAGCAACATGTCACTTTTAGTGTTTTTCAGGGCCCGAAAAGCATTTTGACAGCATGTTGTCACTTAGGCTGTTACTTTTGTCCAGAAGCACTCAGAAACAAGTTTCCAAGCCAGAAACATGTACTTTGCTGAAGTCTATAGTAGCAAGGCAGTTTCTTGTGGTTTTCATCACTAGTTGCTCAGAAAACAGCAACATGTCACTTTTAGTGTTTTCAGGGCCCGAAAAGCATTTTGACAGCATGTTGTCACTGAGGCTGTTACTTTTGTCCAGAAGCACTCAGAAACAAGTTTCCAAGCCAGAAACATGTACTTTGGTGAAGTCTATAGTAGCAAGGCAGTTTCTTGTGGTTTTCATCACTAGTTGGTCAGAAAACAGCAACATGTCACTTTTAGTGTTTTCAGGGCCCGAAAAGCATTTTGACAGCATGTTGTCACTTAGGCTGTTACTTTTGTCCAGAAGCACTCAGAAACAAGTTTCCAAGCCAGAAACATGTACTTTGCTGAAGTCTATAGTAGCAAGGCAGTTTCTTGTGGTTTTCATCACTAGTTGCTCAGAAAACAGCAACATGTCACTTTTAGTGTTTTCAGGGCCCGAAAAGCATTTTGACAGCATGTTGTCACTTAGGCTGTTACTTTTGTCCAGAAGCACTCAGAAACAAGTTTCCAAGCCAGAAACATGTACTTTGCTGAAGTCTATAGTAGCAAGGCAGTTTCTTGTGGTTTTCATCACTAGTTGCTCAGAAAACAGCAACATGTCACTTTTAGTGTTTTCAGGGCCCGAAAAGCATTTTGACAGCATGTTGTCACTTAGGCTGTTACTTTTGTCCAGAAGCACTCAGAAACGAGTTTCCAAGCCAGAAACATGTACTTTGCTGAAGTCTATAGTAGCAAGGCAGTTTCTTGTGGTTTTCATCACTAGTTGGTCAGAAAGCAGCAACATGTCACTTTTAGTGTTTTCAGGGCCCGAAAAGCATTTTGACAGCATGTTGTCACTGAGGCTGTTACTTTTGTCCAGAAGCACTCAGAAACAAGTTTCCAAGCCAGAAACATGTACTTTGGTGAATTCTATAGTAGCAAGGCAGTTTCTTCTGGTTTTCATCACTAGTTGGTCAGAAAACAGCAACATGTCACTTTTAGTGTTTTTCAGGGCCCGAAAAGCATTTTGACAGCATGTTGTCACTGAGGCTGTTACTTTTGTCCAGAAGCACTCAGAAACAAGTTTCCAAGCCAGAAACATGTACTTTGGTGAAGTCTATAGTAGCAAGGCAGTTTCTTCTGGTTTTCATCACTAGTTGGTCAGAAAACAGCAACATGTCACTTTTAGTGTTTTCAGGGCCCGAAAAGCATTTTGACAGCATGTTGTCACTGAGGCTGTTACTTTTGTCCAGAAGCACTCAGAAACAAGTTTCCAAGCCAGAAACATGTACTTTGGTGAAGTCTATAGTAGTAAGGCAGTTTCTTGTGGTTTTCATCACTAGTTGCTCAGAAAACAGCAACATGTCACTTTTAGTGTTTTCAGGGCCCGAAAAGCATTTTGACAGCATGTTGTCACTTAGGCTGTTACTTTTGTCCAGAAGCACTCAGAAACAAGTTTCCAAGCCAGAAACATGTACTTTGCTGAAGTCTATAGTAGCAAGGCAGTTTCTTGTGGTTTTCATCACTAGTTGCTCAGAAAACAGCAACATGTCACTTTTAGTGTTTTCAGGGCCCGAAAAGCATTTTGACAGCATGTTGTCACTTAGGCTGTTACTTTTGTCCAGAAGCACTCAGAAACAAGTTTCCAAGCCAGAAACATGTACTTTGCTGAAGTCTATAGTAGCAAGGCAGTTTCTTGTGGTTTTCATCACTAGTTGCTCAGAAAGCAGCAACATGTCACTTTTAGTGTTTTCAGGGCCCGAAAAGCATTTTGACAGCATGTTGTCACTTAGGCTGTTACTTTTGTCCAGAAGCACTCAGAAACAAGTTTCCAAGCCAGAAACATGTACTTTGCTGAAGTCTATAGTAGCAAGGCAGTTTCTTGTGGTTTTCATCACTAGTTGCTCAGAAAACAGCAACATGTCACTTTTAGTGTTTTCAGGGCCCGAAAAGCATTTTGACAGCATGTTGTCACTGAGGCTGTTACTTTTGTCCAGAAGCACTCAGAAACAAGTTTCCAAGCCAGAAACATGTACTTTGGTGAAGTCTATAGTAGCAAGGCAGTTTCTTGTGGTTTTCATCACTAGTTGGTCAGAAAACAGCAACATGTCACTTTTAGTGTTTTCAGGGCCCGAAAAGCATTTTGACAGCATGTTGTCACTTAGGCTGTTACTTTTGTCCAGAAGCACTCAGAAACAAGTTTCCAAGCCAGAAAACATGTACTTTGGTGAAGTCTATAGTAGCAAGGCAGTTTCTTGTGGTTTTCATCACTAGTTGCTCAGAAAACAGCAACATGTCACTTTTAGTGTTTTCAGGGCCCGAAAAGCATTTTGACAGCATGTTGTCACTTAGGCTGTTACTTTTGTCCAGAAGCACTCAGAAACAAGTTTCCAAGCCAGAAACATGTACTTTGCTGAAGTCTATAGTAGCAAGGCAGTTTCTTGTGGTTTTCATCACTAGTTGCTCAGAAAACAGCAACATGTCACTTTTAGTGTTTTCAGGGCCCGAAAAGCATTTTGACAGCATGTTGTCACTTAGGCTGTTACTTTTGTCCAGAAGCACTCAGAAACAAGTTTCCAAGCCAGAAACATGTACTTTGCTGAAGTCTATAGTAGCAAGGCAGTTTCTTGTGGTTTTCATCACTAGTTGGTCAGAAAGCAGCAACATGTCACTTTTAGTGTTTTCAGGGCCCGAAAAGCATTTTGACAGCATGTTGTCACTTAGGCTGTTACTTTTGTCCAGAAGCACTCAGAAACAAGTTTCCAAGCCAGAAACATGTACTTTGCTGAAGTCTATAGTAGCAAGGCAGTTTCTTGTGGTTTTCATCACTAGTTGCTCAGAAAACAGCAACATGTCACTTTTAGTGTTTTCAGGCCCGAAAAGCATTTTGACAGCATGTTGTCACTGAGGCTGTTACTTTTGTCCAGAAGCACTCAGAAACAAGTTTCCAAGCCAGAAACATGTACTTTGGTGAAGTCTATAGTAGCAAGGCAGTTTCTTGTGGTTTTCATCACTAGTTGCTCAGAAAACAGCAACATGTCACTTTTAGTGTTTTCAGGGCCCGAAAAGCATTTTGACAGCATGTTGTCACTTAGGCTGTTACTTTTGTCCAGAAGCACTCAGAAACAAGTTTCCAAGCCAGAAACATGTACTTTGCTGAAGTCTATAGTAGCAAGGCAGTTTCTTGTGGTTTTCATCACTAGTTGCTCAGAAAACAGCAACATGTCACTTTTAGTGTTTTCAGGGCCCGAAAAGCATTTTGACAGCATGTTGTCACTGAGGCTGTTACTTTTGTCCAGAAGCACTCAGAAACAAGTTTCCAAGCCAGAAACATGTACTTTGGTGAATTCTATAGTAGCACGGCAGTTTCTTCTGGTTTTCATCACTAGTTGGTCAGAAAACAGCAACATGTCACTTTTAGTGTTTTCAGGGCCCGAAAAGCATTTTGACAGCATGTTGTCACTGAGGCTGTTACTTTTTGTCCAGAAGCACTCAGAAACAAGTTTCCAAGCCAGAAACATGTACTTTGGTGATACTTTGGTGAAGTCTATAGTAGCAAGGCAGTTTCTTCTGGTTTTCATCACTAGTTGGTCAGAAAACAGCAACATGTCACTTTTAGTGTTTTCAGGGCCCGAAAAGCATTTTGACAGCATGTTGTCACTGAGGCTGTTACTTTTGTCCAGAAGCACTCAGAAACAAGTTTCCAAGCCAGAAACATGTACTTTGGTGAAGTCTATAGTAGTAAGGCAGTTTCTTGTGGTTTTCATCACTAGTTGCTCAGAAAACAGCAAACATGTCACTTTTAGTGTTTTTCAGGGCCCGAAAAGCATTTTGACAGCATGTTGTCACTTAGGCTGTTACTTTTGTCCAGAAGCACTCAGAAACAAGTTTCCAAGCCAGAAACATGTACTTTGCTGAAGTATAGTAGCAAGGCAGTTTCTTGTGGTTTTCATCACTAGTTGCTCAGAAAACAGCAACATGTCACTTTTAGTGTTTTCAGGGCCCGAAAAGCATTTTGACAGCATGTTGTCACTTAGGCTGTTACTTTTGTCCAGAAGCACTCAGAAACAAGTTTCCAAGCCAGAAACATGTACTTTGCTGAAGTCTATAGTAGCAAGGCAGTTTCTTGTGGTTTTCATCACTAGTTGGTCAGAAAGCAGCAACATGTCACTTTTAGTGTTTTCAGGGCCCGAAAAGCATTTTGACAGCATGTTGTCACTTAGGCTGTTACTTTTGTCCAGAAGCACTCAGAAACAAGTTTCCAAGCCAGAAACATGTACTTTGCTGAAGTCTATAGTAGCAAGGCAGTTTCTTGTGGTTTTCATCACTAGTTGGTCAGAAAGCAGCAACATGTCACTTTTAGTGTTTTCAGGGCCCGAAAAGCATTTTGACAGCATGTTGTCACTTAGGCTGTTACTTTTGTCCAGAAGCACTCAGAAACAAGTTTCCAAGCCAGAAACATGTACTTTGCTGAAGTCTATAGTAGCAAGGCAGTTTCTTGTGGTTTTCATCACTAGTTGCTCAGAAAACAGCAACATGTCACTTTTAGTGTTTTCAGGGCCCGAAAAGCATTTTGACAGCATGTTGTCACTTAGGCTGTTACTTTTGTCCAGAAGCACTCAGAAACAAGTTTCCAAGCCAGAAACATGTACTTTGCTGAAGTCTATAGTAGCAAGGCAGTTTCTTGTGGTTTTCATCACTAGTTGCTCAGAAAGCAGCAACATGTCACTTTTAGTGTTTTCAGGGCCCGAAAAGCATTTTGACAGCATGTTGTCACTTAGGCTGTTACTTTTGTCCAGAAGCACTCAGAAACAAGTTTCCAAGCCAGAAACATGTACTTTGCTGAAGTCTATAGTAGCAAGGCAGTTTCTTGTGGTTTTCATCACTAGTTGCTCAGAAAACAGCAACATGTCACTTTTAGTGTTTTCAGGGCCCGAAAAGCATTTTGACAGCATGTTGTCACTTAGGCTGTTACTTTTGTCCAGAAGCACTCAGAAACAAGTTTCCAAGCCAGAAACATGTACTTTGCTGAAGTCTATAGTAGCAAGGCAGTTTCTTGTGGTTTTCATCACTAGTTGCTCAGAAAACAGCAACATGTCACTTTTAGTGTTTTCAGGGCCCGAAAAGCATTTTGACAGCATGTTGTCACTTAGGCTGTTACTTTTGTCCAGAAGCACTCAGAAACAAGTTTCCAAGCCAGAAACATGTACTTTGCTGAAGTCTATAGTAGCAAGGCAGTTTCTTGTGGTTTTCATCACTAGTTGGTCAGAAAGCAGCAACATGTCACTTTTAGTGTTTTCAGGGCCCGAAAAGCATTTTGACAGCATGTTGTCACTTAGGCTGTTACTTTTGTCCAGAAGCACTCAGAAACAAGTTTCCAAGCCAGAAACATGTACTTTGCTGAAGTCTATAGTAGCAAGGCAGTTTCTTGTGGTTTTCATCACTAGTTGCTCAGAAAACAGCAACATGTCACTTTTAGTGTTTTCAGGGGCCCGAAAAGCATTTTGACAGCATGTTGTCACTGAGGCTGTTACTTTTGTCCAGAAGCACTCAGAAACAAGTTTCCAAGCCAGAAACATGTACTTTGGTGAATTCTATAGTAGCAAGGCAGTTTCTTCTGGTTTTCATCACTAGTTGGTCAGAAAACAGCAACATGTCACTTTTAGTGTTTTCAGGGCCCGAAAAGCATTTTGACAGCATGTTGTCACTGAGGCTGTTACTTTTGTCCAGAAGCACTCAGAAACAAGTTTCCAAGCCAGAAACATGTACTTTGGTGAAGTCTATAGTAGCAAGGCAGTTTCTTGTGGTTTTCATCACTAGTTGGTCAGAAAACAGCAACATGTCACTTTTAGTGTTTTCAGGGCCCGAAAAGCATTTTGACAGCATGTTGTCACTTAGGGCTGTTACTTTTGTCCAGAAGCACTCAGAAACAAGTTTCCAAGCCAGAAACATGTACTTTGCTGAAGTCTATAGTAGCAAGGCAGTTTCTTGTGGTTTTCATCACTAGTTGCTCAGAAAACAGCAACATGTCACTTTTAGTGTTTTCAGGGCCCGAAAAGCATTTGACAGCATGTTGTCACTGAGGCTGTTTACTTTTGTCCAGAAGCACTCAGAAACAAGTTTCCAAGCCAGAAACATGTACTTTGGTGAATTCTATAGTAGCAAGGCAGTTTCTTCTGGTTTTCATCACTAGTTGCTCAGAAAACAGCAACATGTCACTTTTAGTGTTTTCAGGGCCCGAAAAGCATTTTGACAGCATGTTGTCACTGAGGCTGTTACTTTTGTCCAGAAGCACTCAGAAACAAGTTTCCAAGCCAGAAACATGTACTTTGGTGAAGTCTATAGTAGCAAGGCAGTTTCTTCTGGTTTTCATCACTAGTTGGTCAGAAAACAGCAACATGTCACTTTTAGTGTTTTCAGGGCCCGAAAAGCATTTTGACAGCATGTTGTCACTGAGGCTGTTACTTTTGTCCAGAAGCACTCAGAAACAAGTTTCCAAGCCAGAAACATGTACTTTGGTGAAGTCTATAGTAGTAAGGCAGTTTCTTGTGGTTTTCATCACTAGTTGCTCAGAAAACAGCAACATGTCACTTTTAGTGTTTTCAGGGCCCGAAAAGCATTTTGACAGCATGTTGTCACTTAGGCTGTTACTTTTGTCCAGAAGCACTCAGAAACAAGTTTCCAAGCCAGAAACATGTACTTTGCTGAAGTCTATAGTAGCAAGGCAGTTTCTTGTGGTTTTCATCACTAGTTGCTCAGAAAACAGCAACATGTCACTTTTAGTGTTTTCAGGGCCCGAAAAGCATTTTGACAGCATGTTGTCACTTAGGCTGTTACTTTTGTCCAGAAGCACTCAGAAACAAGTTTCCAAGCCAGAAACATGTACTTTGCTGAAGTCTATAGTAGCAAGGCAGTTTCTTGTGGTTTTCATCACTAGTTGCTCAGAAAGCAGCAACATGTCACTTTTAGTGTTTTCAGGGCCCGAAAAGCATTTTGACAGCATGTTGTCACTTAGGCTGTTACTTTTGTCCAGAAGCACTCAGAAACAAGTTTCCAAGCCAGAAACATGTACTTTGCTGAAGTCTATAGTAGCAAGGCAGTTTCTTGTGGTTTTCATCACTAGTTGCTCAGAAAACAGCAACATGTCACTTTTAGTGTTTTCAGGGCCCGAAAAGCATTTTGACAGCATGTTGTCACTGAGGCTGTTACTTTTGTCCAGAAGCACTCAGAAACAAGTTTCCAAGCCAGAAACATGTACTTTGGTGAAGTCTATAGTAGCAAGGCAGTTTCTTGTGGTTTTCATCACTAGTTGGTCAGAAAACAGCAACATGTCACTTTTAGTGTTTTCAGGGCCCGAAAAGCATTTTGACAGCATGTTGTCACTTAGGCTGTTACTTTTGTCCAGAAGCACTCAGAAACAAGTTTCCAAGCCAGAAACATGTACTTTGCTGAAGTCTATAGTAGCAAGGCAGTTTCTTGTGGTTTTCATCACTAGTTGCTCAGAAAACAGCAACATGTCACTTTTAGTGTTTTCAGGGCCCGAAAAGCATTTTGACAGCATGTTGTCACTTAGGCTGTTACTTTTGTCCAGAAGCACTCAGAAACAAGTTTCCAAGCCAGAAACATGTACTTTGCTGAAGTCTATAGTAGCAAGGCAGTTTCTTGTGGTTTTCATCACTAGTTGCTCAGAAAACAGCAACATGTCACTTTTAGTGTTTTCAGGGCCCGAAAAGCATTTTGACAGCATGTTGTCACTTAGGCTGTTACTTTTGTCCAGAAGCACTCAGAAACAAGTTTCCAAGCCAGAAACATGTACTTTGCTGAAGTCTATAGTAGCAAGGCAGTTTCTTGTGGTTTTCATCACTAGTTGGTCAGAAAGCAGCAACATGTCACTTTTAGTGTTTTCAGGGCCCGAAAAGCATTTTGACAGCATGTTGTCACTTAGGCTGTTACTTTTGTCCAGAAGCACTCAGAAACAAGTTTCCAAGCCAGAAACATGTACTTTGCTGAAGTCTATAGTAGCAAGGCAGTTTCTTGTGGTTTTCATCACTAGTTGCTCAGAAAACAGCAACATGTCACTTTTAGTGTTTTCAGGGCCCGAAAAGCATTTTGACAGCATGTTGTCACTTAGGCTGTTACTTTTGTCCAGAAGCACTCAGAAACGAGTTTCCAAGCCAGAAACATGTACTTTGCTGAAGTCTATAGTAGCAAGGCAGTTTCTTGTGGTTTTCATCACTAGTTGGTCAGAAAGCAGCAAACATGTCACTTTTAGTGTTTTCAGGGCCCGAAAAGCATTTTGACAGCATGTGTCACTGAGGCTGTTACTTTTGTCCAGAAGCACTCAGAAACAAGTTTCCAAGCCAGAAACATGTACTTTGGTGAATTCTATAGTAGCAAGGCAGTTTCTTGTGGTTTTCATCACTAGTTGCTCAGAAAACAGCAACATGTCACTTTTAGTGTTTTCAGGGCCCGAAAAGCATTTTGACAGCATGTTGTCACTGAGGCTGTTACTTTTGTCCAGAAGCACTCAGAAACAAGTTTCCAAGCCAGAAACATGTACTTTGGTGAAGTCTATAGTAGCAAGGCAGTTTCTTGTGGTTTTCATCACTAGTTGCTCAGAAAACAGCAACATGTCACTTTTAGTGTTTTCAGGGCCCGAAAAGCATTTTGACAGCATGTTGTCACTTAGGCTGTTACTTTTGTCCAGAAGCACTCAGAAACAAGTTTCCAAGCCAGAAACATGTACTTTGCTGAAGTCTATAGTAGCAAGGCAGTTTCTTGTGGTTTTCATCACTAGTTGCTCAGAAAACAGCAACATGTCACTTTTAGTGTTTTCAGGGCCCGAAAAGCATTTTGACAGCATGTTGTCACTGAGGCTGTTACTTTTGTCCAGAAGCACTCAGAAACAAGTTTCCAAGCCAGAAACATGTACTTTGGTGAATTCTATAGTAGCAAGGCAGTTTCTTCTGGTTTTCATCACTAGTTGGTCAGAAAACAGCAACATGTCACTTTTAGTGTTTTCAGGGCCCGAAAAGCATTTTGACAGCATGTTGTCACTGAGGCTGTTACTTTTGTCCAGAAGCACTCAGAAACAAGTTTCCAAGCCAGAAACATGTACTTTGGTGAAGTCTATAGTAGCAAGGCAGTTTCTTCTGGTTTTCATCACTAGTTGGTCAGAAAACAGCAACATGTCACTTTTAGTGTTTTCAGGGCCCGAAAAGCATTTTGACAGCATGTTGTCACTGAGGCTGTTACTTTTGTCCAGAAGCACTCAGAAACAAGTTTCCAAGCCAGAAACATGTACTTTGGTGAAGTCTATAGTAGTAAGGCAGTTTCTTGTGGTTTTCATCACTAGTTGCTCAGAAAACAGCAACATGTCACTTTTAGTGTTTTCAGGGCCCGAAAAGCATTTTGACAGCATGTTGTCACTTAGGCTGTTACTTTTGTCCAGAAGCACTCAGAAACAAGTTTCCAAGCCAGAAACATGTACTTTGCTGAAGTCTATAGTAGCAAGGCAGTTTCTTGTGGTTTTCATCACTAGTTGCTCAGAAAACAGCAACATGTCACTTTTAGTGTTTTCAGGGCCCGAAAAGCATTTTGACAGCATGTTGTCACTTAGGCTGTTACTTTTGTCCAGAAGCACTCAGAAACAAGTTTCCAAGCCAGAAACATGTACTTTGCTGAAGTCTATAGTAGCAAGGCAGTTTCTTGTGGTTTTCATCACTAGTTGCTCAGAAAACAGCAACATGTCACTTTTAGTGTTTTCAGGGCCCGAAAAGCATTTTGACAGCATGTTGTCACTTAGGCTGTTACTTTTGTCCAGAAGCACTCAGAAACAAGTTTCCAAGCCAGAAACATGTACTTTGCTGAAGTCTATAGTAGCAAGGCAGTTTCTTGTGGTTTTCATCACTAGTTGCTCAGAAAACAGCAACATGTCACTTTTAGTGTTTTCAGGGCCCGAAAAGCATTTTGACAGCATGTTGTCACTGAGGCTGTTACTTTTGTCCAGAAGCACTCAGAAACAAGTTTCCAAGCCAGAAACATGTACTTTGGTGAATTCTATAGTAGCAAGGCAGTTTCTTCTGGTTTTCATCACTAGTTGGTCAGAAAACAGCAACATGTCACTTTTAGTGTTTTCAGGGCCCGAAAAGCATTTTGACAGCATGTTGTCACTGAGGCTGTTACTTTTGTCCAGAAGCACTCAGAAACAAGTTTCCAAGCCAGAAACATGTACTTTTGTGAAGTCTATAGTAGCAAGGCAGTTTCTTCTGGTTTTCATCACTAGTTGGTCAGAAAACAGCAACATGTCACTTTTAGTGTTTTCAGGGCCCGAAAAGCATTTTGACAGCATGTTGTCACTGAGGCTGTTACTTTTGTCCAGAAGCACTCAGAAACAAGTTTCCAAGCCAGAAACATGTACTTTGGTGAAGTCTATAGTAGTAAGGCAGTTTCTTGTGGTTTTCATCACTAGTTGCTCAGAAAACAGCAACATGTCACTTTTAGTGTTTTCAGGGCCCGAAAAGCATTTTGACAGCATGTTGTCACTTAGGCTGTTACTTTTGTCCAGAAGCACTCAGAAACAAGTTTCCAAGCCAGAAACATGTACTTTGCTGAAGTCTATAGTAGCAAGGCAGTTTCTTGTGGTTTTCATCACTAGTTGCTCAGAAAACAGCAACATGTCACTTTTAGTGTTTTCAGGGCCCGAAAAGCATTTTGACAGCATGTTGTCACTTAGGCTGTTACTTTTGTCCAGAAGCACTCAGAAACAAGTTTCCAAGCCAGAAACATGTACTTTGCTGAAGTCTATAGTAGCAAGGCAGTTTCTTGTGGTTTTCATCACTAGTTGGTCAGAAAGCAGCAACATGTCACTTTTAGTGTTTTCAGGGCCCGAAAAGCATTTTGACAGCATGTTGTCACTTAGGCTGTTACTTTTGTCCAGAAGCACTCAGAAACAAGTTTCCAAGCCAGAAACATGTACTTTGCTGAAGTCTATAGTAGCAAGGCAGTTTCTTGTGGTTTTCATCACTAGTTGGTCAGAAAGCAGCAACATGTCACTTTTAGTGTTTTCAGGGCCCGAAAAGCATTTTGACAGCATGTTGTCACTTAGGCTGTTACTTTTGTCCAGAAGCACTCAGAAACAAGTTTCCAAGCCAGAAACATGTACTTTGCTGAAGTTTATAGTAGCAAGGCAGTTTCTTGTGGTTTTCATCACTAGTTGCTCAGAAAACAGCAACATGTCACTTTTAGTGTTTTCAGGGCCCGAAAAGCATTTTGACAGCATGTTGTCACTTAGGCTGTTACTTTTGTCCAGAAGCACTCAGAAACAAGTTTCCAAGCCAGAAACATGTACTTTGCTGAAGTCTATAGTAGCAAGGCAGTTTCTTGTGGTTTTCATCACTAGTTGGTCAGAAAACAGCAACATGTCACTTTTAGTGTTTTCAGGGCCCGAAAAGCATTTTGACAGCATGTTGTCACTTAGGCTGTTACTTTTGTCCAGAAGCACTCAGAAACAAGTTTCCAAGCCAGAAACATGTACTTTGCTGAAGTCTATAGTAGCAAGGCAGTTTCTTGTGGTTTTCATCACTAGTTGCTCAGAAAGCAGCAACATGTCACTTTTAGTGTTTTCAGGGCCCGAAAAGCATTTTGACAGCATGTTGTCACTTAGGCTGTTACTTTTGTCCAGAAGCACTCAGAAACAAGTTTCCAAGCCAGAAACATGTACTTTGCTGAAGTCTATAGTAGCAAGGCAGTTTCTTGTGGTTTTCATCACTAGTTGCTCAGAAAACAGCAACATGTCACTTTTAGTGTTTTCAGGGCCCGAAAAGCATTTTGACAGCATGTTGTCACTGAGGCTGTTACTTTTGTCCAGAAGCACTCAGAAACAAGTTTCCAAGCCAGAAACATGTACTTTGGTGAATTCTATAGTAGCAAGGCAGTTTCTTCTGGTTTTCATCACTAGTTGGTCAGAAAACAGCAACATGTCACTTTTAGTGTTTTCAGGGCCCGAAAAGCATTTTGACAGCATGTTGTCACTTAGGCTGTTACTTTTCACCAGAAGCACTCAGAAACAAGTTTCCAAGCCAGAAACATGTACTTTGCTGAAGTCTATAGTAGCAAGGCAGTTTCTTGTGGTTTTCATCACTAGTTGGTCAGAAAACAGCAACATGTCACTTTTAGTGTTTTCAGGGCCCGAAAAGCATTTTGACAGCATGTTGTCACTGAGGCTGTTACTTTTGTCCAGAAGCACTCAGAAACAAGTTTCCAAGCCAGAAACATGTACTTTGGTGAAGTCTATAGTAGCAAGGCAGTTTCTTCTGGTTTTCATCACTAGTTGGTCAGAAAACAGCAACATGTCACTTTTAGTGTTTTCAGGGCCCGAAAAGCATTTTGACAGCATGTTGTCACTGAGGCTGTTACTTTTGTCCAGAAGCACTCAGAAACAAGTTTCCAAGCCAGAAACATGTACTTTGGTGAAGTCTATAGTAGTAAGGCAGTTTCTTGTGGTTTTCATCACTAGTTGCTCAGAAAACAGCAACATGTCACTTTTAGTGTTTTCAGGGCCCGAAAAGCATTTTGACAGCATGTTGTCACTTAGGCTGTTACTTTTGTCCAGAAGCACTCAGAAACAAGTTCCAAGCCAGAAACATGTACTTTGCTGAAGTCTATAGTAGCAAGGCAGTTTCTTGTGGTTTTCATCACTAGTTGCTCAGAAAACAGCAACATGTCACTTTTAGTGTTTTCAGGGCCCGAAAAGCATTTTGACAGCATGTTGTCACTTAGGCTGTTACTTTTGTCCAGAAGCACTCAGAAACAAGTTTCCAAGCCAGAAACATGTACTTTGCTGAAGTCTATAGTAGCAAGGCAGTTTCTTGTGGTTTTCATCACTAGTTGGTCAGAAAACAGCAACATGTCACTTTTAGTGTTTTCAGGGCCCGAAAAGCATTTTGACAGCATGTTGTCACTTAGGCTGTTACTTTTGTCCAGAAGCACTCAGAAACAAGTTTCCAAGCCAGAAACATGTACTTTGCTGAAGTCTATAGTAGCAAGGCAGTTTCTTGTGGTTTTCATCACTAGTTGCTCAGAAAACAGCAACATGTCACTTTTAGTGTTTTCAGGGCCGAAAAGCATTTTGACAGCATGTTGTCACTGAGGCTGTTACTTTTGTCCAGAAGCACTCAGAAACAAGTTTCCAAGCCAGAAACATGTACTTTGGTGAATTCTATAGTAGCAAGGCAGTTTCTTCTGGTTTTCATCACTAGTTGGTCAGAAAACAGCAACATGTCACTTTTAGTGTTTTCAGGGCCCGAAAAGCATTTTGACAGCATGTTGTCACTGAGGCTGTTACTTTTGTCCAGAAGCACTCAGAAACAAGTTTCCAAGCCAGAAACATGTACTTTGGTGAAGTCTATAGTAGCAAGGCAGTTTCTTGTGGTTTTCATCACTAGTTGGTCAGAAAACAGCAACATGTCACTTTTAGTGTTTTCAGGGCCCGAAAAGCACATTTTGACAGCATGTTGTCACTTAGGCTGTTACTTTTGTCCAGAAGCACTCAGAAACAAGTTTCCAAGCCAGAAACATGTACTTTGCTGAAGTCTATAGTAGCAAGGCAGTTTCTTGTGGTTTTCATCACTAGTTGCTCAGAAAACAGCAACATGTCACTTTTAGTGTTTTCAGGGCCCGAAAAGCATTTTGACAGCATGTTGTCACTGAGGCTGTTACTTTTGTCCAGAAGCACTCAGAAACAAGTTTCCAAGCCAGAAACATGTACTTTGGTGAATTCTATAGTAGCAAGGCAGTTTCTTCTGGTTTTCATCACTAGTTGGTCAGAAAACAGCAACATGTCACTTTTAGTGTTTTCAGGGCCCGAAAAGCATTTTGACAGCATGTTGTCACTGAGGCTGTTACTTTTGTCCAGAAGCACTCAGAAACAAGTTTCCAAGCCAGAAACATGTACTTTGGTGAAGTCTATAGTAGCAAGGCAGTTTCTTCTGGTTTTCATCACTAGTTGGTCAGAAAACAGCAACATGTCACTTTTAGTGTTTTCAGGGCCCGAAAAGCATTTTGACAGCATGTTGTCACTGAGGCTGTTACTTTTGTCCAGAAGCACTCAGAAACAAGTTTCCAAGCCAGAAACATGTACTTTGGTGAAGTCTATAGTAGTAAGGCAGTTTCTTGTGGTTTTCATCACTAGTTGCTCAGAAAACAGCAACATGTCACTTTTAGTGTTTTTCAGGGCCCGAAAAGCATTTTGACAGCATGTTGTCACTTAGGCTGTTACTTTTGTCCAGAAGCACTCAGAAACAAGTTTCCAAGCCAGAAACATGTACTTTGCTGAAGTCTATAGTAGCAAGGCAGTTTCTTGTGGTTTTCATCACTAGTTGCTCAGAAAACAGCAACATGTCACTTTTAGTGTTTTCAGGGCCCGAAAAGCATTTTGACAGCATGTTGTCACTTAGGCTGTTACTTTTGTCCAGAAGCACTCAGAAACAAGTTTCCAAGCCAGAAACATGTACTTTGCTGAAGTCTATAGTAGCAAGGCAGTTTCTTGTGGTTTTCATCACTAGTTGCTCAGAAAGCAGCAACATGTCACTTTTAGTGTTTTCAGGGCCCGAAAAGCATTTTGACAGCATGTTGTCACTTAGGCTGTTACTTTTGTCCAGAAGCACTCAGAAACAAGTTTCCAAGCAGAAACATGTACTTTGCTGAAGTCTATAGTAGCAAGGCAGTTTCTTGTGGTTTTCATCACTAGTTGCTCAGAAAACAGCAACATGTCACTTTTAGTGTTTTCAGGGCCCGAAAAGCATTTTGACAGCATGTTGTCACTGAGGCTGTTACTTTTGTCCAGAAGCACTCAGAAACAAGTTTCCAAGCCAGAAACATGTACTTTGGTGAAGTCTATAGTAGCAAGGCAGTTTCTTCGTGGTTTTCATCACTAGTTGGTCAGAAAACAGCAACATGTCACTTTTAGTGTTTTCAGGGCCCGAAAAGCATTTTGACAGCATGTTGTCACTTAGGCTGTTACTTTTGTCCAGAAGCACTCAGAAACAAGTTTCCAAGCCAGAAACATGTACTTTGCTGAAGTCTATAGTAGCAAGGCAGTTTCTTGTGGTTTTCATCACTAGTTGCTCAGAAAACAGCAACATGTCACTTTTAGTGTTTTCAGGCCCGAAAAGCATTTTGACAGCATGTTGTCACTTTAGGCTGTTACTTTTGTCCAGAAGCACTCAGAAACAAGTTTCCAAGCCAGAAACATGTACTTTGCTGAAGTCTATAGTAGCAAGGCAGTTTCTTGTGGTTTTCATCACTAGTTGCTCAGAAAACAGCAACATGTCACTTTTAGTGTTTTCAGGGCCCGAAAAGCATTTTGACAGCATGTTGTCACTTAGGCTGTTACTTTTGTCCAGAAGCACTCAGAAACAAGTTTCCAAGCCAGAAACATGTACTTTGCTGAAGTCTATAGTAGCAAGGCAGTTTCTTGTGGTTTTCATCACTAGTTGGTCAGAAAGCAGCAACATGTCACTTTTAGTGTTTTCAGGGCCCGAAAAGCATTTTGACAGCATGTTGTCACTTAGGCTGTTACTTTTGTCCAGAAGCACTCAGAAACAAGTTTCCAAGCCAGAAACATGTACTTTGCTGAAGTCTATAGTAGCAGGCAGTTTCTTGTGGTTTTCATCACTAGTTGCTCAGAAAACAGCAACATGTCACTTTTAGTGTTTTCAGGGCCCGAAAAGCATTTTGACAGCATGTTGTCACTTAGGCTGTTACTTTTGTCCAGAAGCACTCAGAAACGAGTTTCCAAGCCAGAAACATGTACTTTGCTGAAGTCTATAGTAGCAAGGCAGTTTCTTGTGGTTTTCATCACTAGTTGGTCAGAAAGCAGCAACATGTCACTTTTAGTGTTTTCAGGGCCCGAAAAGCATTTTGACAGCATGTTGTCACTGAGGCTGTTACTTTTGTCCAGAAGCACTCAGAAACAAGTTTCCAAGCCAGAAACATGTACTTTGGTGAATCTATAGTAGCAAGGCAGTTTCTTGTGGTTTTCATCACTAGTTGCTCAGAAAACAGCAACATGTCACTTTTAGTGTTTTCAGGGCCCGAAAAAGCATTTTGACAGCATGTTGTCACTGAGGCTGTTACTTTTGTCCAGAAGCACTCAGAAACAAGTTTCCAAGCCAGAAACATGTACTTTGGTGAAGTCTATAGTAGCAAGGCAGTTTCTTGTGGTTTTCATCACTAGTTGCTCAGAAAACAGCAACATGTCACTTTTAGTGTTTTCAGGGCCCGAAAAGCATTTTGACAGCATGTTGTCACTTAGGCTGTTACTTTTGTCCAGAAGCACTCAGAAACAAGTTTCCAAGCCAGAAACATGTACTTTGCTGAAGTCTATAGTAGCAAGGCAGTTTCTTGTGGTTTTCATCACTAGTTGCTCAGAAAACAGCAACATGTCACTTTTAGTGTTTTCAGGGCCCGAAAAGCATTTTGACAGCATGTTGTCACTGAGGCTGTTACTTTTGTCCAGAAGCACTCAGAAACAAGTTTCCAAGCCAGAAACATGTACTTTGGTGAATTCTATAGTAGCAAGGCAGTTTCTTCTGGTTTTCATCACTAGTTGGTCAGAAAACAGCAACATGTCACTTTTAGTGTTTTCAGGGCCCGAAAAGCATTTTGACAGCATGTTGTCACTGAGGCTGTTACTTTTGTCCAGAAGCACTCAGAAACAAGTTTCCAAGCCAGAAACATGTACTTTGGTGAAGTCTATAGTAGCAAGGCAGTTTCTTCTGGTTTTCATCACTAGTTGGTCAGAAAACAGCAACATGTCACTTTTAGTGTTTTCAGGGCCCGAAAAGCATTTTGACAGCATGTTGTCACTGAGGCTGTTACTTTTGTCCAGAAGCACTCAGAAACAAGTTTCCAAGCCAGAAACATGTACTTTGGTGAAGTCTATAGTAGTAAGGCAGTTTCTTGTGGTTTTCATCACTAGTTGCTCAGAAACAGCAACATGTCACTTTTAGTGTTTTCAGGGCCCGAAAAGCATTTTGACAGCATGTTGTCACTTAGGCTGTTACTTTTGTCCAGAAGCACTCAGAAACAAGTTTCCAAGCCAGAAACATGTACTTTGCTGAAGTCTATAGTAGCAAGGCAGTTTCTTGTGGTTTTCATCACTAGTTGCTCAGAAAACAGCAACATGTCACTTTTAGTGTTTTCAGGGCCCGAAAAGCATTTTGACAGCATGTTGTCACTTAGGCTGTTACTTTTGTCCAGAAGCACTCAGAAACAAGTTTCCAAGCCAGAAACATGTACTTTGCTGAAGTCTATAGTAGCAAGGCAGTTTCTTGTGGTTTTCATCACTAGTTGCTCAGAAAACAGCAACATGTCACTTTTAGTGTTTTCAGGGCCCGAAGAAGCATTTTGACAGCATGTTGTCACTTAGGCTGTTACTTTTGTCCAGAAGCACTCAGAAACAAGTTTCCAAGCCAGAAACATGTACTTTGCTGAAGTCTATAGTAGCAAGGCAGTTTCTTGTGGTTTTCATCACTAGTTGCTCAGAAAACAGCAACATGTCACTTTTAGTGTTTTCAGGGCCCGAAAAGCATTTTGACAGCATGTTGTCACTGAGGCTGTTACTTTTGTCCAGAAGCACTCAGAAACAAGTTCCAAGCCAGAAAACATGTACTTTGGTGAATTCTATAGTAGCAAGGCAGTTTCTTCTGGTTTTCATCACTAGTTGGTCAGAAAACAGCAACATGTCACTTTTAGTGTTTTCAGGGCCCGAAAAGCATTTGACAGCATGTTGTCACTGAGGCTGTTACTTTTGTCCAGAAGCACTCAGAAACAAGTTTCCAAGCCAGAAACATGTACTTTGGTGAAGTCTATAGTAGCAAGGCAGTTTCTTCTGGTTTTCATCACTAGTTGGTCAGAAAACAGCAACATGTCACTTTTAGTGTTTTCAGGGCCCGAAAAGCATTTTGACAGCATGTTGTCACTGAGGCTGTTACTTTTGTCCAGAAGCACTCAGAAACAAGTTTCCCAAGCCAGAAACATGTACTTTGGTGAAGTCTATAGTAGTAAGGCAGTTTCTTGTGGTTTTCATCACTAGTTGCTCAGAAAACAGCAACATGTCACTTTTAGTGTTTTCAGGGCCCGAAAAGCATTTTGACAGCATGTTGTCACTTAGGCTGTTACTTTTGTCCAGAAGCACTCAGAAACAAGTTTCCAAGCCAGAAACATGTACTTTGCTGAAGTCTATAGTAGCAAGGCAGTTTCTTGTGGTTTTCATCACTAGTTGCTCAGAAAACAGCAACATGTCACTTTTAGTGTTTTCAGGGCCCGAAAAGCATTTTGACAGCATGTTGTCACTTAGGCTGTTTACTTTTGTCCAGAAGCACTCAGAAACAAGTTTCCAAGCCAGAAACATGTACTTTGCTGAAGTCTATAGTAGCAAGGCAGTTTCTTGTGGTTTTCATCACTAGTTGGTCAGAAAGCAGCAACATGTCACTTTTAGTGTTTTCAGGCCCGAAAAGCATTTTGACAGCATGTTGTCACTTAGGCTGTTACTTTTGTCCAGAAGCACTCAGAAACAAGTTTCCAAGCCAGAAACATGTACTTTGCTGAAGTCTATAGTAGCAAGGCAGTTTCTTGTGGTTTTCATCACTAGTTGGTCAGAAAGCAGCAACATGTCACTTTTAGTGTTTCAGGGCCCGAAAAGCATTTTGACAGCATGTTGTCACTTAGGCTGTTACTTTTGTCCAGAAGCACTCAGAAACAAGTTTCCAAGCAGAAACATGTACTTTGCTGAAGTTTATAGTAGCAAGGCAGTTTCTTGTGGTTTTCATCACTAGTTGCTCAGAAAACAGCAACATGTCACTTTTAGTGTTTTCAGGGCCCGAAAAGCATTTTGACAGCATGTTGTCACTTAGGCTGTTACTTTTGTCCAGAAGCACTCAGAAACAAGTTTCCAAGCCAGAAACATGTACTTTGCTGAAGTCTATAGTAGCAAGGCAGTTTCTTGTGGTTTTCATCACTAGTTGGTCAGAAAACAGCAACATGTCACTTTTAGTGTTTTCAGGGCCCGAAAAGCATTTTGACAGCATGTTGTCACTTAGGCTGTTACTTTTGTCCAGAAGCACTCAGAAACAAGTTTCCAAGCC
Source organism: Epinephelus lanceolatus (assembly GCF_041903045.1). Lineage (NCBI taxonomy): Eukaryota > Metazoa > Chordata > Actinopteri > Perciformes > Serranidae > Epinephelus > Epinephelus lanceolatus. The sequence goes on along the minus strand of NW_027556809.1, from coordinate 11,659 downwards.
AGAAACATGTACTTTGCTGAAGTCTATAGTAGCAAGGCAGTTTCTTGTGGTTTTCATCACTAGTTGCTCAGAAAGCAGCAACATGTCACTTTTAGTGTTTTCAGGCCCGAAAAGCATTTTGACAGCATGTTGTCACTTAGGCTGTTACTTTTGTCCAGAAGCACTCAGAAACAAGTTTCCAAGCCAGAAACATGTACTTTGCTGAAGTCTATAGTAGCAAGGCAGTTTCTTGTGGTTTTCATCACTAGTTGCTCAGAAAACAGCAACATGTCACTTTTAGTGTTTTCAGGGCCCGAAAAGCATTTTGACAGCATGTTGTCACTGAGGCTGTTACTTTTGTCCAGAAGCACTCAGAAACAAGTTTCCAAGCCAGAAACATGTACTTTGGTGAATTCTATAGTAGCAAGGCAGTTTCTTCTGGTTTTCATCACTAGTTGGTCAGAAAACAGCAACATGTCACTTTTAGTGTTTTCAGGGCCGAAAAGCATTTTGACAGCATGTTGTCACTTAGGCTGTTACTTTTCACCAGAAGCACTCAGAAACAAGTTTCCAAGCCAGAAACATGTACTTTGCTGAAGTCTATAGTAGCAAGGCAGTTTCTTGTGGTTTTCATCACTAGTTGGTCAGAAAACAGCAACATGTCACTTTTAGTGTTTTCAGGGGCCCGAAAAGCATTTGACAGCATGTTGTCACTGAGGCTGTTACTTTTGTCCAGAAGCACTCAGAAACAAGTTTCCAAGCCAGAAACATGTACTTTGGTGAAGTCTATAGTAGCAAGGCAGTTTCTTCTGGTTTTCATCACTAGTTGGTCAGAAAACAGCAACATGTCACTTTTAGTGTTTTCAGGGCCCGAAAAGCATTTTGACAGCATGTTGTCACTGAGGCTTGTTACTTTTGTCCAGAAGCACTCAGAAACAAGTTTCCAAGCCAGAAACATGTACTTTGGTGAAGTCTATAGTAGTAAGGCAGTTTCTTGTGGTTTTCATCACTAGTTGCTCAGAAAACAGCAACATGTCACTTTTAGTGTTTTCAGGGCCCGAAAAGCATTTTGACAGCATGTTGTCACTTAGGCTGTTACTTTTGTCCAGAAGCACTCAGAAACAAGTTTCCAAGCCAGAAACATGTACTTTGCTGAAGTCTATAGTAGCAAGGCAGTTTCTTGTGGTTTTCATCACTAGTTGCTCAGAAAACAGCAACATGTCACTTTTAGTGTTTTCAGGGCCCGAAAAGCATTTTGACAGCATGTTGTCACTTAGGCTGTTACTTTTGTCCAGAAGCACTCAGAAACAAGTTTCCAAGCCAGAAACATGTACTTTGCTGAAGTCTATAGTAGCAAGGCAGTTTCTTGTGGTTTTCATCACTAGTTGCTCAGAAAGCAGCAACATGTCACTTTTAGTGTTTTCAGGGCCCGAAAAGCATTTTGACAGCATGTTGTCACTTAGGCTGTTACTTTTGTCCAGAAGCACTCAGAAACAAGTTTCCAAGCCAGAAACATGTACTTTGCTGAAGTCTATAGTAGCAAGGCAGTTTCTTGTGGTTTTCATCACTAGTTGCTCAGAAAACAGCAACATGTCACTTTTAGTGTTTTCAGGGCCCGAAAAGCATTTTGACAGCATGTTGTCACTGAGGCTGTTACTTTTGTCCAGAAGCACTCAGAAACAAGTTTCCAAGCCAGAAACATGTACTTTGGTGAAGTCTATAGTAGCAAGGCAGTTTCTTGTGGTTTTCATCACTAGTTGGTCAGAAAACAGCAACATGTCACTTTTAGTGTTTTCAGGGCCCGAAAAGCATTTTGACAGCATGTTGTCACTTAGGCTGTTACTTTTGTCCAGAAGCACTCAGAAACAAGTTTCCAAGCCAGAAACATGTACTTTGCTGAAGTCTATAGTAGCAAGGCAGTTTCTTGTGGTTTTCATCACTAGTTGCTCAGAAAACAGCAACATGTCACTTTTAGTGTTTTCAGGCCCGAAAAGCATTTTGACAGCATGTTGTCACTTAGGCTGTTACTTTTGTCCAGAAGCACTCAGAAACAAGTTTCCAAGCCAGAAACATGTACTTTGCTGAAGTCTATAGTAGCAAGGCAGTTTCTTGTGGTTTTCATCACTAGTTGGTCAGAAAACAGCAACATGTCACTTTTAGTGTTTTCAGGGCCCGAAAAGCATTTTGACAGCATGTTGTCACTTAGGCTGTTACTTTTTGTCCAGAAGCACTCAGAAAACAAGTTTCCAAGCCAGAAACATGTACTTTGCTGAAGTCTATAGTAGCAAGGCAGTTTCTTGTGGTTTTCATCACTAGTTGCTCAGAAAACAGCAACATGTCACTTTTAGTGTTTTCAGGGCCCGAAAAGCATTTTTGACAGCATGTTGTCACTGAGGCTGTTACTTTTGTCCAGAAGCACTCAGAAACAAGTTTCCAAGCCAGAAACATGTACTTTGGTGAATTCTATAGTAGCAAGGCAGTTTCTTCTGGTTTTCATCACTAGTTGGTCAGAAAACAGCAACATGTCACTTTTAGTGTTTTCAGGGCCCGAAAAGCATTTTGACAGCATGTTGTCACTGAGGCTGTTACTTTTGTCCAGAAGCACTCAGAAACAAGTTTCCAAGCCAGAAACATGTACTTTGGTGAAGTCTATAGTAGCAAGGCAGTTTCTTCTGGTTTTCATCACTAGTTGGTCAGAAAACAGCAACATGTCACTTTTAGTGTTTTCAGGGCCCGAAAAGCATTTTGACAGCATGTTGTCACTGAGGCTGTTACTTTTGTCCAGAAGCACTCAGAAACAAGTTTCCAAGCCAGAAACATGTACTTTGGTGAAGTCTATAGTAGTAAGGCAGTTTCTTGTGGTTTTCATCACTAGTTGCTCAGAAAACAGCAACATGTCACTTTTAGTGTTTTCAGGGCCCGAAAGCATTTTGACAGCATGTTGTCACTTAGGCTGTTACTTTTGTCCAGAAGCACTCAGAAACAAGTTTCCAAGCCAGAAACATGTACTTTGCTGAAGTCTATAGTAGCAAGGCAGTTTCTTGTGGTTTTCATCACTAGTTGCTCAGAAAACAGCAACATGTCACTTTTAGTGTTTTCAGGGCCCGAAAAGCATTTTGACAGCATGTTGTCACTTAGGCTGTTACTTTTGTCCAGAAGCACTCAGAAACAAGTTTCCAAGCCAGAAACATGTACTTTGCTGAAGTCTATAGTAGCAAGGCAGTTTCTTGTGGTTTTCATCACTAGTTGCTCAGAAACAGCAACATGTCACTTTAGTGTTTTCAGGGCCCGAAAAGCATTTTGACAGCATGTTGTCACTTAGGCTGTTACTTTTGTCCAGAAGCACTCAGAAACAAGTTTCCAAGCCAGAAACATGTACTTTGCTGAAGTCTATAGTAGCAAGGCAGTTTCTTGTGGTTTTCATCACTAGTTGCTCAGAAAACAGCAACATGTCACTTTTAGTGTTTTCAGGGCCCGAAAAGCATTTTGACAGCATGTTGTCACTGAGGCTGTTACTTTTGTCCAGAAGCACTCAGAAACAAGTTTCCAAGCCAGAAACATGTACTTTGCTGAAGTCTATAGTAGCAAGGCAGTTTCTTCTGGTTTTCATCACTAGTTGGTCAGAAAACAGCAACATGTCACTTTTAGTGTTTTCAGGGCCCGAAAAGCATTTTGACAGCATGTTGTCACTGAGGCTGTTACTTTTGTCCAGAAGCACTCAGAAACAAGTTTCCAAGCCAGAAACATGTACTTTGGTGAAGTCTATAGTAGCAAGGCAGTTTCTTCTGGTTTTCATCACTAGTTGGTCAGAAACAGCAACATGTCACTTTTAGTGTTTTCAGGGCCCGAAAAGCATTTTGACAGCATGTTGTCACTGAGGCTGTTACTTTTGTCCAGAAGCACTCAGAAACAAGTTTCCAAGCCAGAAACATGTACTTTGGTGAAGTCTATAGTAGTAAGGCAGTTTCTTGTGGTTTTCATCACTAGTTGCTCAGAAAACAGCAACATGTCACTTTTAGTGTTTTCAGGGCCCGAAAAGCATTTTGACAGCATGTTGTCACTTAGGCTGTTACTTTTGTCCAGAAGCACTCAGAAACAAGTTTCCAAGCCAGAAACATGTACTTTGCTGAAGTCTATAGTAGCAAGGCAGTTTCTTGTGGTTTTCATCACTAGTTGCTCAGAAAACAGCAAACATGTCACTTTTAGTGTTTTCAGGGCCCGAAAAGCATTTTGACAGCATGTTGTCACTTAGGCTGTTACTTTTGTCCAGAAGCACTCAGAAACAAGTTTCCAAGCCAGAAACATGTACTTTGCTGAAGTCTATAGTAGCAAGGCAGTTTCTTGTGGTTTTCATCACTAGTTGGTCAGAAAGCAGCAACATGTCACTTTTAGTGTTTTCAGGGCCCGAAAAGCATTTTGACAGCATGTTGTCACTTAGGCTGTTACTTTTGTCCAGAAGCACTCAGAAACAAGTTTCCAAGCCAGAAACATGTACTTTGCTGAAGTCTATAGTAGCAAGGCAGTTTCTTGTGGTTTTCATCACTAGTTGGTCAGAAAGCAGCAACATGTCACTTTTAGTGTTTTCAGGGCCCGAAAAGCATTTTGACAGCATGTTGTCACTTAGGCTGTTACTTTTGTCCAGAAGCACTCAGAAACAAGTTTCCAAGCCAGAAACATGTACTTTGCTGATAGTTTATAGTAGCAAGGCAGTTTCTTGTGGTTTTCATCACTAGTTGCTCAGAAAACAGCAACATGTCACTTTTAGTGTTTTCAGGGCCGAAAAGCATTTTGACAGCATGTTGTCACTTAGGCTGTTACTTTTGTCCAGAAGCACTCAGAAACAAGTTTCCAAGCCAGAAACATGTACTTTGCTGAAGTCTATAGTAGCAAGGCAGTTTCTTGTGGTTTTCATCACTAGTTGGTCAGAAAACAGCAACATGTCACTTTTAGTGTTTTCAGGGCCCGAAAAGCATTTTGACAGCAGTTGTCACTTAGGCTGTTACTTTTGTCCAGAAGCACTCAGAAACAAGTTTCCAAGCCAGAAACATGTACTTTGCTGAAGTCTATAGTAGCAAGGCAGTTTCTTGTGGTTTTCATCACTAGTTGCTCAGAAAGCAGCAACATGTCACTTTTAGTGTTTTCAGGGCCCGAAAAGCATTTTGACAGCATGTTGTCACTTAGGCTGTTACTTTTGTCCAGAAGCACTCAGAAACAAGTTTCCAAGCCAGAAACATGTACTTTGCTGAAGTCTATAGTAGCAAGGCAGTTTCTTGTGGTTTTCATCACTAGTTGCTCAGAAAACAGCAACATGTCACTTTTAGTGTTTTCAGGGCCCGAAAAGCATTTTGACAGCATGTTGTCACTGAGGCTGTTACTTTTGTCCAGAAGCACTCAGAAACAAGTTTCCAAGCCAGAAACATGTACTTTGGTGAAGTCTATAGTAGCAAGGCAGTTTCTGTGGTTTTCATCACTAGTTGGTCAGAAAACAGCAACATGTCACTTTTAGTGTTTTCAGGGCCCGAAAAGCATTTTGACAGCATGTTGTCACTTAGGCTGTTACTTTTGTCCAGAAGCACTCAGAAACAAGTTTCCAAGCAGAAACATGTACTTTGCTGAAGTCTATAGTAGCAAGGCAGTTTCTTGTGGTTTTCATCACTAGTTGCTCAGAAAACAGCAACATGTCACTTTTAGTGTTTTCAGGCCCGAAAAGCATTTTGACAGCATGTTGTCACTGAGGCTGTTACTTTTGTCCAGAAGCACTCAGAAACAAGTTTCCAAGCCAGAAACATGTACTTTGGTGAATTCTATAGTAGCAAGGCAGTTTCTTCTGGTTTTCATCACTAGTTGGTCAGAAAACAGCAACATGTCACTTTTAGTGTTTTCAGGGCCCGAAAAGCATTTTGACAGCATGTTGTCACTGAGGCTGTTACTTTTGTCCAGAAGCACTCAGAAACAAGTTTCCAAGCCAGAAACATGTACTTTGGTGAAGTCTATAGTAGCAAGGCAGTTTCTTCTGGTTTTCATCACTAGTTGGTCAGAAAACAGCAACATGTCACTTTTAGTGTTTTCAGGGCCCGAAAAGCATTTTGACAGCATGTTGTCACTGAGGCTGTTACTTTTGTCCAGAAGCACTCAGAAACAAGTTTCCAAGCCAGAAACATGTACTTTGGTGAAGTCTATAGTAGCAAGGCAGTTTCTTGTGGTTTTCATCACTAGTTGCTCAGAAAGCAGCAACATGTCACTTTTAGTGTTTTCAGGGCCCGAAAAGCATTTTGACAGCATGTTGTCACTGAGGCTGTTACTTTTGTCCAGAAGCACTCAGAAACAAGTTTCCAAGCCAGAAACATGTACTTTGGTGAATTCTATAGTAGCAAGGCAGTTTCTTCTGGTTTTCATCACTAGTTGGTCAGAAAACAGCAACATGTCACTTTTAGTGTTTTCAGGGCCCGAAAAGCATTTTGACAGCATGTTGTCACTTAGGCTGTTACTTTTCACCAGAAGCACTCAGAAACAAGTTTCCAAGCCAGAACATGTACTTTGCTGAAGTCTATAGTAGCAAGGCAGTTTCTTGTGGTTTTCATCACTAGTTGGTCAGAAAACAGCAACATGTCACTTTTAGTGTTTTCAGGGCCCGAAAAGCATTTTGACAGCATGTTGTCACTGAGGCTGTTACTTTTGTCCAGAAGCACTCAGAAACAAGTTTCCAAGCCAGAAACATGTACTTTGGTGAAGTCTATAGTAGCAAGGCAGTTTTCTTCTGGTTTTCATCACTAGTTGGTCAGAAAACAGCAACATGTCACTTTTAGTGTTTTCAGGGCCCGAAAAGCATTTTGACAGCATGTTGTCACTGAGGCTGTTACTTTTGTCCAGAAGCACTCAGAAACAAGTTTCCAAGCCAGAAACATGTACTTTGGTGAAGTCTATAGTAGTAAGGCAGTTTCTTGTGGTTTTCATCACTAGTTGCTCAGAAAACAGCAACATGTCACTTTTAGTGTTTTCAGGGCCCGAAAAGCATTTTGACAGCATGTTGTCACTTAGGCTGTTACTTTTGTCCAGAAGCACTCAGAAACAAGTTTCCAAGCCAGAAACATGTACTTTGCTGAAGTCCTATAGTAGCAAGGCAGTTTCTTGTGGTTTTCATCACTAGTTGCTCAGAAAACAGCAACATGTCACTTTTAGTGTTTTCAGGGGCCCGAAAAGCATTTTGACAGCATGTTGTCTAGGCTGTTACTTTTGTCCAGAAGCACTCAGAAACAAGTTTCCAAGCCAGAAACATGTACTTTGCTGAAGTCTATAGTAGCAAGGCAGTTTCTTGTGGTTTTCATCACTAGTTGGTCAGAAAGCAGCAACATGTCACTTTTAGTGTTTTCAGGGCCCGAAAAGCATTTTGACAGCATGTTGTCACTTAGGCTGTTACTTTTGTCCAGAAGCACTCAGAAACAAGTTTCCAAGCCAGAAACATGTACTTTGCTGAAGTCTATAGTAGCAAGGCAGTTTCTTGTGGTTTTCATCACTAGTTGCTCAGAAAAACAGCAACATGTCACTTTTAGTGTTTTCAGGGCCCGAAAAGCATTTTGACAGCATGTTGTCACTGAGGCTGTTACTTTTGTCCAGAAGCACTCAGAAACAAGTTTCCAAGCCAGAAACATGTACTTTGGTGAATTCTATAGTAGCAAGGCAGTTTCTTCTGGTTTTCATCACTAGTTGGTCAGAAAACAGCAACATGTCACTTTTAGTGTTTTCAGGGCCCGAAAAGCATTTTGACAGCATGTTGTCACTGAGGCTGTTACTTTTGTCCAGAAGCACTCAGAAACAAGTTTCCAAGCCAGAAACATGTACTTTGGTGAAGTCTATAGTAGCAAGGCAGTTTCTTGTGGTTTTCATCACTAGTTGGTCAGAAAACAGCAACATGTCACTTTTAGTGTTTTCAGGGCCCGAAAAGCATTTTGACAGCATGTTGTCACTTAGGCTGTTACTTTTGTCCAGAAGCACTCAGAAACAAGTTTCCAAGCCAGAAACATGTACTTTGCTGAAGTCTATAGTAGCAAGGCAGTTTCTTGTGGTTTTCATCACTAGTTGCTCAGAAAACAGCAACATGTCACTTTTAGTGTTTTCAGGGCCCGAAAAGCATTTTGACAGCATGTTGTCACTGAGGCTGTTACTTTTGTCCAGAAGCACTCAGAAACAAGTTTCCAAGCCAGAAACATGTACTTTGGTGAATTCTATAGTAGCAAGGCAGTTTCTTCTGGTTTTCATCACTAGTTGGTCAGAAAACAGCAACATGTCACTTTTAGTGTTTTCAGGGCCCGAAAAGCATTTTGACAGCATGTTGTCACTGAGGCTGTTACTTTTGTCCAGAAGCACTCAGAAACAAGTTTCCAAGCCAGAAACATGTACTTTGGTGAAGTCTATAGTAGCAAGGCAGTTTCTTCTGGTTTTCATCACTAGTTGGTCAGAAAACAGCAACATGTCACTTTTAGTGTTTTCAGGGCCCGAAAAGCATTTTGACAGCATGTTGTCACTGAGGCTGTTACTTTTGTCCAGAAGCACTCAGAAACAAGTTTCCAAGCCAGAAACATGTACTTTGGTGAAGTCTATAGTAGTAAGGCAGTTTCTTGTGGTTTTCATCACTAGTTGCTCAGAAAACAGCAACATGTCACTTTTAGTGTTTTCAGGGCCCGAAAAGCATTTTGACAGCATGTTGTCACTTAGGCTGTTACTTTTGTCCAGAAGCACTCAGAAACAAGTTTCCAAGCCAGAAACATGTACTTTGCTGAAGTCTATAGTAGCAAGGCAGTTTCTTGTGGTTTTCATCACTAGTTGCTCAGAAAACAGCAACATGTCACTTTAGTGTTTTCAGGCCCGAAAAGCATTTTGACAGCATGTTGTCACTTAGGCTGTTACTTTTGTCCAGAAGCACTCAGAAACAAGTTTCCAAGCCAGAAACATGTACTTTGCTGAAGTCTATAGTAGCAAGGCAGTTTCTTGTGGTTTTCATCACTAGTTGCTCAGAAAACAGCAACATGTCACTTTTAGTGTTTTCAGGGCCCGAAAAGCATTTTGACAGCATGTTGTCACTTAGGCTGTTACTTTTGTCCAGAAGCACTCAGAAACAAGTTTCCAAGCCAGAAACATGTACTTTGCTGAAGTCTATAGTAGCAAGGCAGTTCTTGTGGTTTTCATCACTAGTTGCTCAGAAAACAGCAACATGTCACTTTTAGTGTTTTCAGGGCCCGAAAAGCATTTTGACAGCATGTTGTCACTTAGGCTGTTACTTTTGTCCAGAAGCACTCAGAAACAAGTTTCCAAGCCAGAAACATGTACTTTGCTGAAGTCTATAGTAGCAAGGCAGTTTCTTGTGGTTTTCATCACTAGTTGGTCAGAAAGCAGCAACATGTCACTTTTAGTGTTTTCAGGCCCGAAAAGCATTTTGACAGCATGTTGTCACTTAGGCTGTTACTTTTGTCCAGAAGCACTCAGAAACAAGTTTCCAAGCCAGAAACATGTACTTTGCTGAAGTCTATAGTAGCAAGGCAGTTTCTTGTGGTTTTCATCACTAGTTGCTCAGAAAACAGCAACATGTCACTTTTAGTGTTTTCAGGGCCCGAAAAGCATTTTGACAGCATGTTGTCACTGAGGCTGTTACTTTTGTCCAGAAGCACTCAGAAACAAGTTTCCAAGCCAGAAACATGTACTTTGGTGAATTCTATAGTAGCAAGGCAGTTTCTTCTGGTTTTCATCACTAGTTGGTCAGAAAACAGCAACATGTCACTTTTAGTGTTTTCAGGGCCCGAAAAGCATTTTGACAGCATGTTGTCACTGAGGCTGTTACTTTTGTCCAGAAGCACTCAGAAACAAGTTCCAAGCCAGAAACATGTACTTTGGTGAAGTCTATAGTAGCAAGGCAGTTTCTTGTGGTTTTCATCACTAGTTGGTCAGAAAACAGCAACATGTCACTTTTAGTGTTTTCAGGGCCCGAAAAGCATTTTGACAGCATGTTGTCACTTAGGCTGTTACTTTTGTCCAGAAGCACTCAGAAACAAGTTTCCAAGCCAGAAACATGTACTTTGCTGAAGTCTATAGTAGCAAGGCAGTTTCTTGTGGTTTTCATCACTAGTTGCTCAGAAAACAGCAACATGTCACTTTTAGTGTTTTCAGGGCCCGAAAAGCATTTTGACAGCATGTTGTCACTGAGGCTGTTACTTTTGTCCAGAAGCACTCAGAAACAAGTTTCCAAGCCAGAAACATGTACTTTGGTGAATTCTATAGTAGCAAGGCAGTTCTTCTGGTTTTCATCACTAGTTGGTCAGAAAACAGCAACATGTCACTTTTAGTGTTTTCAGGGCCCGAAAAGCATTTTGACAGCATGTTGTCACTGAGGCTGTTACTTTTGTCCAGAAGCACTCAGAAACAAGTTTCCAAGCCAGAAACATGTACTTTGGTGAAGTCTATAGTAGCAAGGCAGTTTCTTCTGGTTTTCATCACTAGTTGGTCAGAAAACAGCAACATGTCACTTTAGTGTTTTCAGGGCCCGAAAAGCATTTTGACAGCATGTTGTCACTGAGGCTGTTACTTTTGTCCAGAAGCACTCAGAAACAAGTTTCCAAGCCAGAAACATGTACTTTGGTGAAGTCTATAGTAGTAAGGCAGTTTCTTGTGTTTTCATCACTAGTTGCTCAGAAAACAGCAACATGTCACTTTTAGTGTTTTCAGGGCCCGAAAAGCATTTTGACAGCATGTTGTCACTTAGGCTGTTACTTTGTCCAGAAGCACTCAGAAACAAGTTTCCAAGCCAGAAACATGTACTTTGCTGAAGTCTATAGTAGCAAGGCAGTTTCTTGTGGTTTTCATCACTAGTTGCTCAGAAAACAGCAACATGTCACTTTTAGTGTTTTCAGGGCCCGAAAAGCATTTTGACAGCATGTTGTCACTTAGGCTGTTACTTTTGTCCAGAAGCACTCAGAAACAAGTTTCCAAGCCAGAAACATGTACTTTGCTGAAGTCTATAGTAGCAAGGCAGTTTCTTGTGTTTTTCATCACTAGTTGCTCAGAAAGCAGCAACATGTCACTTTTAGTGTTTTCAGGGCCCGAAAAGCATTTTGACAGCATGTTGTCACTTAGGCTGTTACTTTTGTCCAGAAGCACTCAGAAACAAGTTTCCAAGCCAGAAACATGTACTTTGCTGAAGTCTATAGTAGCAAGGCAGTTTCTTGTGGTTTTCATCACTAGTTGCTCAGAAAACAGCAACATGTCACTTTTAGTGTTTTCAGGGCCCGAAAAGCATTTTGACAGCATGTTGTCACTGAGGCTGTTACTTTTGTCCAGAAGCACTCAGAAACAAGTTTCCAAGCCAGAAACATGTACTTTGGTGAAGTCTATAGTAGCAAGGCAGTTTCTTGTGGTTTTCATCACTAGTTGGTCAGAAAACAGCAACATGTCACTTTTAGTGTTTTCAGGGCCCGAAAAGCATTTGACAGCATGTTGTCACTTAGGCTGTTACTTTTGTCCAGAAGCACTCAGAAACAAGTTTCCAAGCCAGAAACATGTACTTTGCTGAAGTCTATAGTAGCAAGGCAGTTTCTTGTGGTTTTCATCACTAGTTGCTCAGAAAACAGCAACATGTCACTTTTAGTGTTTTCAGGGCCCGAAAAGCATTTTGACAGCATGTTGTCACTTAGGC
>NW_027556808.1:0-80268 GCF_041903045.1 Epinephelus lanceolatus | reverse complement strand
AAAACCAGAAGAAACTGCCTTGCTACTATAGACTTCAGCAAAGTACATGTTTCTGGCTTGGAAACTTGTTTCTGAGTGCTTCTGGACAAAAGTAACAGCCTCAGTGACAACATGCTGTCAAAATGCTTTTCGGGCCCTGAAAACACTAAAAGTGACATGTTGCTGTTTTCTGAGCAACTAGTGATGAAAGCCACAAGAAACTGCCTTGCTACTATAGACTTCAGCAAAGTACATGTTTCTGGCTTGGAAACTTGTTTCTGAGTGCTTCTGGACAAAAGTAACAGCCTCAGTGACAACATGCTGTCAAAATGCTTTTCGGGCCCTGAAAACACTAAAAGTGACATGTTGCTGTTTTCTGACCAACTAGTGATGAAAACCAGAAGAAACTGTCTTGCTACTATAGACTTCAGCAAAGTACATGTTTCTGGCTTGGAAACTTGTTTCTGAGTGCTTCTGGACAAAAGTAACAGCCTCAGTGACAACATGCTGTCAAAATGCTTTTCGGGCCCTGAAAACACTAAAAGTGACATGTTGCTGTTTTCTGAGCAACTAGTGATGAAAACCAGAAGAAACTGCCTTGCTACTATAGACTTCACAAAGTACATGTTTCTGGCTTGGAAACTTGTTTCTGAGTGCTTCTGGACAAAAGTAACAGCCTCAGTGACAACATGCTGTCAAAATGCTTTTCGGGCCCTGAAAACACTAAAAGTGACATGTTGCTGTTTTCTGACCAACTAGTGATGAAAACCACAAGAAACTGCCTTGCTACTATAGACTTCAGCAAAGTACATGTTTCTGGCTTGGAAACTTGTTTCTGAGTGCTTCTGGACAAAAGTAACAGCCTCAGTGACAACATGCTGTCAAAATGCTTTTCGGGCCCTGAAAACACTAAAAGTGACATGTTGCTGTTTTCTGAGCAACTAGTGATGAAAACCACAAGAAACTGCCTTGCTACTATAGACTTCAGCAAAGTACATGTTTCTGGCTTGGAAACTTGTTTCTGAGTGCTTCTGGACAAAAGTAACAGCCTCAGTGACAACATGCTGTCAAAATGCTTTTCGGGCCCTGAAAACACTAAAAGTGACATGTTGCTGTTTTCTGAGCAACTAGTGATGAAAGCCACAAGAAACTGCCTTGCTACTATAGACTTCAGCAAAGTACATGTTTCTGGCTTGGAAACTTGTTTCTGAGTGCTTCTGGACAAAAGTAACAGCCTCAGTGACAACATGCTGTCAAAATGCTTTTCGGGCCCTGAAAACACTAAAAGTGACATGTTGCTGTTTTCTGACCAACTAGTGATGAAAACCAGAAGAAACTGTCTTGCTACTATAGACTTCAGCAAAGTACATGTTTCTGGCTTGGAAACTTGTTTCTGAGTGCTTCTGGACAAAAGTAACAGCCTCAGTGACAACATGCTGTCAAAATGCTTTTCGGGCCCTGAAAACACTAAAAGTGACATGTTGCTGTTTTCTGAGCAACTAGTGATGAAAACCAGAAGAAACTGCCTTGCTACTATAGACTTCACCAAAGTACATGTTTCTGGCTTGGAAACTTGTTTCTGAGTGCTTCTGGACAAAAGTAACAGCCTCAGTGACAACATGCTGTCAAAATGCTTTTCGGGCCCTGAAAACACTAAAAGTGACATGTTGCTGTTTTCTGACCAACTAGTGATGAAAACCAGAAGAAACTGCCTTGCTACTATAGACTTCAGCAAAGTACATGTTTCTGGCTTGGAAACTTGTTTCTGAGTGCTTCTGGACAAAAGTAACAGCCTCAGTGACAACATGCTGTCAAAATGCTTTTCGGGCCCTGAAAACACTAAAAGTGACATGTTGCTGTTTTCTGAGCAACTAGTGATGAAAACCAGAAGAAACTGCCTTGCTACTATAGACTTCACCAAAGTACATGTTTCTGGCTTGGAAACTTGTTTCTGAGTGCTTCTGGACAAAAGTAACACCCTCAGTGACAACATGCTGTCAAAATGCTTTTCGGGCCCTGAAAACACTAAAAGTGACATGTTGCTGTTTTCTGACCAACTAGTGATGAAAACCAGAAGAAACTGCCTTGCTACTATAGACTTCAGCAAAGTACATGTTTCTGGCTTGGAAACTTGTTTCTGAGTGCTTCTGGACAAAAGTAACAGCCTCAGTGACAACATGCTGTCAAAATGCTTTTCGGGCCCTGAAAACACTAAAAGTGACATGTTGCTGTTTTCTGAGCAACTAGTGATGAAAACCACAAGAAACTGCCTTGCTACTATAGACTTCAGCAAAGTACATGTTTCTGGCTTGGAAACTTGTTTCTGAGTGCTTCTGGACAAAAGTAACAGCCTCAGTGACAACATGCTGTCAAAATGCTTTTCGGGCCCTGAAAACACTAAAAGTGACATGTTGCTGTTTTCTGAGCAACTAGTGATGAAAACCAGAAGAAACTGCCTTGCTACTATAGACTTCAGCAAAGTACATGTTTCTGGCTTGGAAACTTGTTTCTGAGTGCTTCTGGACAAAAGTAACAGCCTCAGTGACAACATGCTGTCAAAATGCTTTTCGGGCCCTGAAAACACTAAAAGTGACATGTTGCTGTTTTCTGACCAACTAGTGATGAAAACCAGAAGAAACTGCCTTGCTACTATAGACTTCACCAAAGTACATGTTTCTGGCTTGGAAACTTGTTTCTGAGTGCTTCTGGACAAAAGTAACACCCTCAGTGACAACATGCTGTCAAAATGCTTTTCGGGCCCTGAAAACACTAAAAGTGACATGTTGCTGTTTTCTGAGCAACTAGTGATGAAAACCACAAGAAACTGCCTTGCTACTATAGACTTCAGCAAAGTACATGTTTCTGGCTTGGAAACTTGTTTCTGAGTGCTTCTGGACAAAAGTAACAGCCTCAGTGACAACATGCTGTCAAAATGCTTTTCGGGCCCTGAAAACACTAAAAGTGACATGTTGCTGTTTTTTGACCAACTAGTGATGAAAACCACAAGAAACTGCCTTGCTACTATAGACTTCAGCAAAGTACATGTTTCTGGCTTGGAAACTTGTTTCTGAGTGCTTCTGGACAAAAGTAACAGCCTCAGTGACAACATGCTGTCAAAATGCTTTTCGGGCCCTGAAAACACTAAAAGTGACATGTTGCTGTTTTCTGAGCAACTAGTGATGAAAACCAGAAGAAACTGCCTTGCTACTATAGACTTCACCAAAGTACATGTTTCTGGCTTGGAAACTTGTTTCTGAGTGCTTCTGGACAAAAGTAACACCCTCAGTGACAACATGCTGTCAAAATGCTTTTCGGGCCCTGAAAACACTAAAAGTGACATGTTGCTGTTTTCTGAGCAACTAGTGATGAAAACCACAAGAAACTGCCTTGCTACTATAGACTTCAGCAAAGTACATGTTTCTGGCTTGGAAACTTGTTTCTGAGTGCTTCTGGACAAAAGTAACAGCCTCAGTGACAACATGCTGTCAAAATGCTTTTCGGGCCCTGAAAACACTAAAAGTGACATGTTGCTGTTTTCTGAGCAACTAGTGATGAAAACCACAGAAACTGCCTTGCTACTATAGACTTCAGCAAAGTACATGTTTCTGGCTTGGAAACTTGTTTCTGAGTGCTTCTGGACAAAAGTAACAGCCTCAGTGACAACATGCTGTCAAAATGCTTTTCGGGCCCTGAAAACACTAAAAGTGACATGTTGCTGTTTTCTGAGCAACTAGTGATGAAAACCAGAAGAAACTGCCTTGCTACTATAGACTTCAGCAAAGTACATGTTTCTGGCTTGGAAACTTGTTTCTGAGTGCTTCTGGACAAAAGTAACAGCCTCAGTGACAACATGCTGTCAAAATGCTTTTCGGGCCCTGAAAACACTAAAAGTGACATGTTGCTGTTTTCTGACCAACTAGTGATGAAAACCACAAGAAACTGCCTTGCTACTATAGACTTCAGCAAAGTACATGTTTCTGGCTTGGAAACTTGTTTCTGAGTGCTTCTGGACAAAAGTAACAGCCTCAGTGACAACATGCTGTCAAAATGCTTTTCGGGCCCTGAAAACACTAAAAGTGACATGTTGCTGTTTTCTGAGCAACTAGTGATGAAAACCACAAGAAACTGCCTTGCTACTATAGACTTCAGCAAAGTACATGTTTCTGGCTTGGAAACTTGTTTCTGAGTGCTTCTGGACAAAAGTAACAGCCTCAGTGACAACATGCTGTCAAAATGCTTTTCGGGCCCTGAAAACACTAAAAGTGACATGTTGCTGTTTTCTGAGCAACTAGTGATGAAAGCCACAAGAAACTGCCTTGCTACTATAGACTTCAGCAAAGTACATGTTTCTGGCTTGGAAACTTGTTTCTGAGTGCTTCTGGACAAAAGTAACAGCCTCAGTGACAACATGCTGTCAAAATGCTTTTCGGGCCCTGAAAACACTAAAAGTGACATGTTGCTGTTTTCTGAGCAACTAGTGATGAAAACCAGAAGAAACTGTCTTGCTACTATAGACTTCAGCAAAGTACATGTTTCTGGCTTGGAAACTTGTTTCTGAGTGCTTCTGGACAAAAGTAACAGCCTCAGTGACAACATGCTGTCAAAATGCTTTTCGGGCCCTGAAAACACTAAAAGTGACATGTTGCTGTTTTCTGAGCAACTAGTGATGAAAACCAGAAGAAACTGCCTTGCTACTATAGACTTCAGCAAAGTACATGTTTCTGGCTTGGAAACTTGTTTCTGAGTGCTTCTGGACAAAAGTAACAGCCTCAGTGACAACATGCTGTCAAAATGCTTTTCGGGCCCTGAAAACACTAAAAGTGACATGTTGCTGTTTTCTGAGCAACTAGTGATGAAAACCAGAAGAAACTGTCTTGCTACTATAGACTTCAGCAAAGTACATGTTTCTGGCTTGGAAACTTGTTTCTGAGTGCTTCTGGACAAAAGTAACAGCCTCAGTGACAACATGCTGTCAAAATGCTTTTCGGGCCCTGAAAACACTAAAAGTGACATGTTGCTGTTTTCTGAGCAACTAGTGATGAAAACCACAAGAAACTGCCTTGCTACTATAGACTTCAGCAAAGTACATGTTTCTGGCTTGGAAACTTGTTTCTGAGTGCTTCTGGACAAAAGTAACAGCCTCAGTGACAACATGCTGTCAAAATGCTTTTCGGGCCCTGAAAACACTAAAAGTGACATGTTGCTGTTTTCTGACCAACTAGTGATGAAAACCAGAAGAAACTGCCTTGCTACTATAGACTTCACCAAAGTACATGTTTCTGGCTTGGAAACTTGTTTCTGAGTGCTTCTGGACAAAAGTAACACCCTCAGTGACAACATGCTGTCAAAATGCTTTTCGGGCCCTGAAAACACTAAAAGTGACATGTTGCTGTTTTCTGAGCAACTAGTGATGAAAACCACAAGAAACTGCCTTGCTACTATAGACTTCAGCAAAGTACATGTTTCTGGCTTGGAAACTTGTTTCTGAGTGCTTCTGGACAAAAGTAACAGCCTCAGTGACAACATGCTGTCAAAATGCTTTTCGGGCCCTGAAAACACTAAAAGTGACATGTTGCTGTTTTTTGACCAACTAGTGATGAAAACCACAAGAAACTGCCTTGCTACTATAGACTTCAGCAAAGTACATGTTTCTGGCTTGGAAACTTGTTTCTGAGTGCTTCTGGACAAAAGTAACAGCCTCAGTGACAACATGCTGTCAAAATGCTTTTCGGGCCCTGAAAACACTAAAAGTGACATGTTGCTGTTTTCTGACCAACTAGTGATGAAAACCACAAGAAACTGCCTTGCTACTATAGACTTCAGCAAAGTACATGTTTCTGGCTTGGAAACTTGTTTCTGAGTGCTTCTGGACAAAAGTAACAGCCTCAGTGACAACATGCTGTCAAAATGCTTTTCGGGCCCTGAAAACACTAAAAGTGACATGTTGCTGTTTTCTGAGCAACTAGTGATGAAAACCAGAAGAAACTGCCTTGCTACTATAGACTTCAGCAAAGTACATGTTTCTGGCTTGGAAACTTGTTTCTGAGTGCTTCTGGACAAAAGTAACAGCCTCAGTGACAACATGCTGTCAAAATGCTTTTCGGGCCCTGAAAACACTAAAAGTGACATGTTGCTGTTTTCTGACCAACTAGTGATGAAAACCACAAGAAACTGCCTTGCTACTATAGACTTCAGCAAAGTACATGTTTCTGGCTTGGAAACTTGTTTCTGAGTGCTTCTGGACAAAAGTAACAGCCTCAGTGACAACATGCTGTCAAAATGCTTTTCGGGCCCTGAAAACACTAAAAGTGACATGTTGCTGTTTTCTGACCAACTAGTGATGAAAACCAGAAGAAACTGCCTTGCTACTATAGACTTCACCAAAGTACATGTTTCTGGCTTGGAAACTTGTTTCTGAGTGCTTCTGGACAAAAGTAACACCCTCAGTGACAACATGCTGTCAAAATGCTTTTCGGGCCCTGAAAACACTAAAAGTGACATGTTGCTGTTTTCTGACCAACTAGTGATGAAAACCAGAAGAAACTGCCTTGCTACTATAGACTTCAGCAAAGTACATGTTTCTGGCTTGGAAACTTGTTTCTGAGTGCTTCTGGACAAAAGTAACAGCCTCAGTGACAACATGCTGTCAAAATGCTTTTCGGGCCCTGAAAACACTAAAAGTGTCATGTTGCTGTTTTCTGAGCAACTAGTGATGAAAACCACAAGAAACTGCCTTGCTACTATAGACTTCAGCAAAGTACATGTTTCTGGCTTGGAAACTTGTTTCTGAGTGCTTCTGGACAAAAGTAACAGCCTCAGTGACAACATGCTGTCAAAATGCTTTTCGGGCCCTGAAAACACTAAAAGTGACATGTTGCTGTTTTCTGAGCAACTAGTGATGAAAGCCACAAGAAACTGCCTTGCTACTATAGACTTCAGCAAAGTACATGTTTCTGGCTTGGAAACTTGTTTCTGAGTGCTTCTGGACAAAAGTAACAGCCTCAGTGACAACATGCTGTCAAAATGCTTTTCGGGCCCTGAAAACATTAAAAGTGACATGTTGCTGTTTTCTGAGCAACTAGTGATGAAAACCACAAGAAACTGTCTTGCTACTATAGACTTCAGCAAAGTACATGTTTCTGGCTTGGAAACTTGTTTCTGAGTGCTTCTGGACAAAAGTAACACCCTCAGTGACAACATGCTGTCAAAATGCTTTTCGGGCCCTGAAAACACTAAAAGTGACATGTTGCTGTTTTCTGACCAACTAGTGATGAAAACCAGAAGAAACTGCCTTGCTACTATAGACTTCAGCAAAGTACATGTTTCTGGCTTGGAAACTTGTTTCTGAGTGCTTCTGGACAAAAGTAACAGCCTCAGTGACAACATGCTGTCAAAATGCTTTTCGGGCCCTGAAAACACTAAAAGTGACATGTTGCTGTTTTCTGAGCAACTAGTGATGAAAACCACAAGAAACTGCCTTGCTACTATAGACTTCAGCAAAGTACATGTTTCTGGCTTGAAACTTGTTTCTGAGTGCTTCTGGACAAAAGTAACAGCCTCAGTGACAACATGCTGTCAAAATGCTTTTCGGGCCCTGAAAACACTAAAAGTGACATGTTGCTGTTTTCTGAGCAACTAGTGATGAAAGCCACAAGAAACTGCCTTGCTACTATAGACTTCAGCAAAGTACATGTTTCTGGCTTGGAAACTTGTTTCTGAGTGCTTCTGGACAAAAGTAACAGCCTCAGTGACAACATGCTGTCAAAATGCTTTTCGGGCCCTGAAAACACTAAAAGTGACATGTTGCTGTTTTCTGAGCAACTAGTGATGAAAACCAGAAGAAACTGTCTTGCTACTATAGACTTCAGCAAAGTACATGTTTCTGGCTTGGAAACTTGTTTCTGAGTGCTTCTGGACAAAAGTAACAGCCTCAGTGACAACATGCTGTCAAAATGCTTTTCGGGCCCTGAAAACACTAAAGTGACATGTTGCTGTTTTCTGAGCAACTAGTGATGAAAACCAGAAGAAACTGCCTTGCTACTATAGACTTCAGCAAAGTACATGTTTCTGGCTTGGAAACTTGTTTCTGAGTGCTTCTGGACAAAAGTAACAGCCTCAGTGACAACATGCTGTCAAAATGCTTTTCGGGCCCTGAAAACACTAAAAGTGACATGTTGCTGTTTTCTGAGCAACTAGTGATGAAAACCAGAAGAAACTGCCTTGCTACTATAGACTTCAGCAAAGTACATGTTTCTGGCTTGGAAACTTGTTTCTGAGTGCTTCTGGACAAAAGTAACAGCCTCAGTGACAACATGCTGTCAAAATGCTTTTCGGGCCCTGAAAACACTAAAGTGACATGTTGCTGTTTTCTGAGCAACTAGTGATGAAAACCAGAAGAAACTGCCTTGCTACTATAGACTTCAGCAAAGTACATGTTTCTGGCTTGGAAACTTGTTTCTGAGTGCTTCTGGACAAAAGTAACAGCCTCAGTGACAACATGCTGTCAAAATGCTTTTCGGGCCCTGAAAACACTAAAAGTGACATGTTGCTGTTTTCTGAGCAACTAGTGATGAAAACCACAAGAAACTGCCTTGCTACTATAGACTTCAGCAAAGTACATGTTTCTGGCTTGGAAACTTGTTTCTGAGTGCTTCTGGACAAAAGTAACAGCCTCAGTGACAACATGCTGTCAAAATGCTTTTCGGGCCCTGAAAACACTAAAAGTGACATGTTGCTGTTTTCTGACCAACTAGTGATGAAAACCAGAAGAAACTGCCTTGCTACTATAGACTTCAGCAAAGTACATGTTTCTGGCTTGGAAACTTGTTTCTGAGTGCTTCTGGACAAAAGTAACAGCCTCAGTGACAACATGCTGTCAAAATGCTTTTCGGGCCCTGAAAACACTAAAAGTGACATGTTGCTGTTTTCTGAGCAACTAGTGATGAAAACCAGAAGAAACTGCCTTGCTACTATAGACTTCAGCAAAGTACATGTTTCTGGCTTGGAAACTTGTTTCTGAGTGCTTCTGGACAAAAGTAACAGCCTCAGTGACAACATGCTGTCAAAATGCTTTTCGGGCCCTGAAAACACTAAAAGTGACATGTTGCTGTTTTCTGAGCAACTAGTGATGAAAACCAGAAGAAACTGCCTTGCTACTATAGACTTCAGCAAAGTACATGTTTCTGGCTTGGAAACTTGTTTCTGAGTGCTTCTGGACAAAAGTAACAGCCTCAGTGACAACATGCTGTCAAAATGCTTTTCGGGCCCTGAAAACACTAAAAGTGACATGTTGCTGTTTTCTGAGCAACTAGTGATGAAAACCACAAGAAACTGCCTTGCTACTATAGACTTCAGCAAAGTACATGTTTCTGGCTTGGAAACTTGTTTCTGAGTGCTTCTGGACAAAAGTAACAGCCTCAGTGACAACATGCTGTCAAAATGCTTTTCGGGCCCTGAAAACACTAAAAGTGACATGTTGCTGTTTTCTGAGCAACTAGTGATGAAAGCCACAAGAAACTGCCTTGCTACTATAGACTTCAGCAAAGTACATGTTTCTGGCTTGGAAACTTGTTTCTGAGTGCTTCTGGACAAAAGTAACAGCCTCAGTGACAACATGCTGTCAAAATGCTTTTCGGGCCCTGAAAACACTAAAAGTGACATGTTGCTGTTTTCTGACCAACTAGTGATGAAAACCAGAAGAAACTGTCTTGCTACTATAGACTTCAGCAAAGTACATGTTTCTGGCTTGGAAACTTGTTTCTGAGTGCTTCTGGACAAAAGTAACAGCCTCAGTGACAACATGCTGTCAAAATGCTTTTCGGGCCCTGAAAACACTAAAAGTGACATGTTGCTGTTTTCTGACCAACTAGTGATGAAAACCACAAGAAACTGCCTTGCTACTATAGACTTCAGCAAAGTACATGTTTCTGGCTTGGAAACTTGTTTCTGAGTGCTTCTGGACAAAAGTAACAGCCTCAGTGACAACATGCTGTCAAAATGCTTTTCGGGCCCTGAAAACACTAAAAGTGACATGTTGCTGTTTTCTGAGCAACTAGTGATGAAAACCAGAAGAAACTGCCTTGCTACTATAGACTTCACCCATGTTTCTGGCTTGGAAACTTGTTTCTGAGTGCTTCTGGACAAAAGTAACACCCTCAGTGACAACATGCTGTCAAAATGCTTTTCGGGCCCTGAAAACACTAAAAGTGACATGTTGCTGTTTTCTGACCAACTAGTGATGAAAACCACAAGAAACTGCCTTGCTACTATAGACTTCAGCAAAGTACATGTTTCTGGCTTGGAAACTTGTTTCTGAGTGCTTCTGGACAAAAGTAACAGCCTCAGTGACAACATGCTGTCAAAATGCTTTTCGGGCCCTGAAAACACTAAAAGTGACATGTTGCTGTTTTCTGACCAACTAGTGATGAAAACCAGAAGAAACTGCTTGCTACTATAGACTTCACCAAAGTACATGTTTCTGGCTTGGAAACTTGTTTCTGAGTGCTTCTGGACAAAAGTAACAGCCTCAGTGACAACATGCTGTCAAAATGCTTTTCGGGCCCTGAAAACACTAAAAGTGACATGTTGCTGTTTTCTGACCAACTAGTGATGAAAACCACAAGAAACTGCCTTGCTACTATAGACTTCAGCAAAGTACATGTTTCTGGCTTGGAAACTTGTTTCTGAGTGCTTCTGGACAAAAGTAACAGCCTCAGTGACAACATGCTGTCAAAATGCTTTTCGGGCCCTGAAAACACTAAAAGTGACATGTTGCTGTTTTCTGAGCAACTAGTGATGAAAACCACAAGAAACTGCCTTGCTACTATAGACTTCAGCAAAGTACATGTTTCTGGCTTGGAAACTTGTTTCTGAGTGCTTCTGGACAAAAGTAACAGCCTCAGTGACAACATGCTGTCAAAATGCTTTTCGGGCCCTGAAACACTAAAAGTGACATGTTGCTGTTTTCTGAGCAACTAGTGATGAAGCACAAGAAACTGCTTGCTACTATAGACTTCAGCAAAGTACATGTTTCTGGCTTGAAACTTGTTTCTGAGTGCTTCTGGACAAAAGTAACAGCCTCAGTGACAACATGCTGTCAAAATGCTTTTCGGGCCCTGAAAACACTAAAAGTGACATGTTGCTGTTTTCTGACCAACTAGTGATGAAAACCAGAAGAAACTGTCTTGCTACTATAGACTTCAGCAAAGTACATGTTTCTGGCTTGGAAACTTGTTTCTGAGTGCTTCTGGACAAAAGTAACAGCCTCAGTGACAACATGCTGTCAAAATGCTTTTCGGGCCCTGAAAACACTAAAAGTGACATGTTGCTGTTTTCTGACCAACTAGTGATGAAAACCAGAAGAAACTGCCTTGCTACTATAGACTTCACCAAAGTACATGTTTCTGGCTTGGAAACTTGTTTCTGAGTGCTTCTGGACAAAAGTAACAGCCTCAGTGACAACATGCTGTCAAAATGCTTTTCGGGCCCTGAAAACACTAAAAGTGACATGTTGCTGTTTTCTGACCAACTAGTGATGAAACCAGAAGAAACTGCCTTGCTACTATAGACTTCAGCAAAGTACATGTTTCTGGCTTGGAAACTTGTTTCTGAGTGCTTCTGGACAAAAGTAACAGCCTCAGTGACAACATGCTGTCAAAATGCTTTTCGGGCCCTGAAAACACTAAAAGTGACATGTTGCTGTTTCTGACCAACTAGTGATGAAAACCAGAAGAAACTGCCTTGCTACTATAGACTTCAGCAAAGTACATGTTTCTGGCTTGGAAACTTGTTTCTGAGTGCTTCTGGACAAAAGTAACAGCCTCAGTGACAACATGCTGTCAAAATGCTTTTCGGGCCCTGAAAACACTAAAAGTGACATGTTGCTGTTTCTGAGCAACTAGTGATGAAAACCACAAGAAACTGCCTTGCTACTATAGACTTCAGCAAAGTACATGTTTCTGGCTTGGAAACTTGTTTCTGAGTGCTTCTGGACAAAAGTAACAGCCTCAGTGACAACATGCTGTCAAAATGCTTTTCGGGCCCTGAAAACACTAAAAGTGACATGTTGCTGTTTTCTGAGCAACTAGTGATGAAAGCCACAAGAAACTGCCTTGCTACTATAGACTTCAGCAAAGTACATGTTTCTGGCTTGGAAACTTGTTTCTGAGTGCTTCTGGACAAAAGTAACAGCCTCAGTGACAACATGCTGTCAAAATGCTTTTCGGGCCCTGAAAACACTAAAAGTGACATGTTGCTGTTTTCTGAGCAACTAGTGATGAAAACCACGAAGAAACTGCCTTGCTACTATAGACTTCAGCAAAGTACATGTTTCTGGCTTGGAAACTTGTTTCTGAGTGCTTCTGGACAAAAGTAACAGCCTCAGTGACAACATGCTGTCAAAATGCTTTTCGGGCCCTGAAAACACTAAAAGTGACATGTTGCTGTTTTCTGAGCAACTAGTGATGAAAGCCACAAGAAACTGCCTTGCTACTATAGACTTCAGCAAAGTACATGTTTCTGGCTTGGAAACTTGTTTCTGAGTGCTTCTGGACAAAAGTAACAGCCTCAGTGACAACATGCTGTCAAAATGCTTTTCGGGCCCTGAAAACACTAAAAAGTGACATGTTGCTGTTTTCTGAGCAACTAGTGATGAAAACCAGAAGAAACTGTCTTGCTACTATAGACTTCAGCAAAGTACATGTTTCTGGCTTGGAAACTTGTTTCTGAGTGCTTCTGGACAAAAGTAACAGCCTCAGTGACAACATGCTGTCAAAATGCTTTTCGGGCCCTGAAAACACTAAAAGTGACATGTTGCTGTTTTCTGAGCAACTAGTGATGAAAACCAGAAGAAACTGCCTTGCTACTATAGACTTCAGCAAAGTACATGTTTCTGGCTTGGAAACTTGTTTCTGAGTGCTTCTGGACAAAAGTAACAGCCTCAGTGACAACATGCTGTCAAAATGCTTTTCGGGCCCTGAAAACACTAAAAGTGACATGTTGCTGTTTTCTGACCAACTAGTGATGAAAACCAGAAGAACTGCCTTGCTACTATAGACTTCACCAAAGTACATGTTTCTGGCTTGGAAACTTGTTTCTGAGTGCTTCTGGACAAAAGTAACACCCTCAGTGACACATGCTGTCAAAATGCTTTTCGGGCCCTGAAAACACTAAAAGTGACATGTTGCTGTTTTCTGAGCAACTAGTGATGAAAACCACAAGAAACTGCCTTGCTACTATAGACTTCAGCAAAGTACATGTTTCTGGCTTGGAACTTGTTTCTGAGTGCTTCTGGACAAAAGTAACAGCCTCAGTGACAACATGCTGTCAAAATGCTTTTCGGGCCCTGAAAACACTAAAAGTGACATGTTGCTGTTTTTTGACCAACTAGTGATGAAAACCACAAGAAACTGCCCTTGCTACTAATAGACTTCAGCAAAGTACATGTTTCTGCTTGGAACTTGTTTCTGAGTGCTTCTGGACAAAAGTAACAGCCTCAGTGACAACATGCTGTCAAAATGCTTTTCGGGCCCTGGAAAACACTAAAGTGACATGTTGCTGTTTTCTGAGCAACTAGTGATGAAAACCAGAAGAAACTGCCTTGCTACTATAGACTTCACCAAGTACATGTTTTCTGCTTGGAAACTTGTTTCTGAGTGCTTCTGGACAAAAGTAACACCCTCAGTGACAACATGCTGTCAAAATGCTTTTTCGGGCCCTGAAAACACTAAAAGTGACATGTTGCTGTTTCTGACCAACTAGTGATGAAAACCACAAGAAACTGCCTTTGCTACTATAGACTTCAGCAAAGTACATGTTTCTGGCTTGGAAACTTGTTTCTGAGTGCTTCTGGACAAAAGTAACAGCCTCAGTGACAACATGCTGTCAAAATGCTTTTCGGGCCCTGAAAACACTAAAAGTGACATGTTGCCTGTTCTGACCAACTAGTGATGAAAACCACAAGAAACTGCCTTGCTACTATAGACTTCAGCAAAGTACATGTTTCTGGCTTGGAAACTTGTTTCTGAGTGCTTCTGGACAAAAGTAACAGCCTCAGTGACAACATGCTGTCAAAATGCTTTTCGGGCCCTGAAAACACTAAAAGTGACATGTTGCTGTTTTCTGACCAACTAGTGATGAAAACCAGAAGAAACTGCCTTGCTACTATAGACTTCACCAAAGTACATGTTTCTGGCTTGGAAACTTGTTTCTGAGTGCTTCTGGACAAAAGTAACAGCCTCAGTGACAACATGCTGTCAAAATGCTTTTCGGGCCCTGAAAACACTAAAAGTGACATGTTGCTGTTTTCTGACCAACTAGTGATGAAAACCACAAGAAACTGCCTTGCTACTATAGACTTCAGCAAAGTACATGTTTCTGGCTTGGAAACTTGTTTCTGAGTGCTTCTGGACAAAAGTAACAGCCTCAGTGACAACATGCTGTCAAAATGCTTTTCGGCCCTGAAAACACTAAAAGTGACATGTTGCTGTTTTCTGACCAACTAGTGATGAAAACCACAAGAAACTGCCTTGCTACTATAGACTTCAGCAAAGTACATGTTTCTGGCTTGGAAACTTGTTTCTGAGTGCTTCTGGACAAAAGTAACACCCTCAGTGACAACATGCTGTCAAAATGCTTTTCGGGCCCTGAAAACACTAAAAGTGACATGTTGCTGTTTTCTGACCAACTAGTGATGAAAACCAGAAGAAACTGCCTTGCTACTATAGACTTCAGCAAAGTACATGTTTCTGGCTTGGAAACTTGTTTCTGAGTGCTTCTGGACAAAAGTAACAGCCTCAGTGACAACATGCTGTCAAAATGCTTTTCGGGCCCTGAAAACACTAAAAGTGACATGTTGCTGTTTTCTGAGCAACTAGTGATGAAAACCACAAGAAACTGCCTTGCTACTATAGACTTCAGCAAAGTACATGTTTCTGGCTTGGAAACTTGTTTCTGAGTGCTTCTGGACAAAAGTAACAGCCTCAGTGACAACATGCTGTCAAAATGCTTTTCGGCCCTGAAAACACTAAAAGTGACATGTTGCTGTTTTCTGAGCAACTAGTGATGAAAGCCACAAGAAACTGCCTTGCTACTATAGACTTCAGCAAAGTACATGTTTCTGGCTTGGAAACTTGTTTCTGAGTGCTTCTGGACAAAAGTAACAGCCTAAGTGACAACATGCTGTCAAAATGCTTTTCGGGCCCTGAAAACACTAAAAGTGACATGTTGCTGTTTTCTGAGCAACTAGTGATGAAAACCAGAAGAAACTGTCTTGCTACTATAGACTTCAGCAAAGTACATGTTTCTGGCTTGGAAACTTGTTTCTGAGTGCTTCTGGACAAAAGTAACAGCCTCAGTGACAACATGCTGTCAAAATGCTTTTCGGGCCCTGAAAACACTAAAAGTGACATGTTGCTGTTTTCTGAGCAACTAGTGATGAAAACCAGAAGAAACTGCCTTGCTACTATAGACTTCAGCAAAGTACATGTTTCTGGCTTGGAAACTTGTTTCTGAGTGCTTCTGGACAAAAGTAACAGCCTCAGTGACAACATGCTGTCAAAATGCTTTTCGGCCCTGAAAACACTAAAAGTGACATGTTGCTGTTTTCTGACCAACTAGTGATGAAAACCACAAGAACTGCCTTGCTACTATAGACTTCAGCAAAGTACATGTTTCTGGCTTGGAAACTTGTTTCTGAGTGCTTCTGGACAAAAGTAACAGCCTCAGTGACAACATGCTGTCAAAATGCTTTTCGGGCCCTGAAAAACACTAAAAGTGACATGTTGCTGTTTTCTGAGCAACTAGTGATGAAAGCCACAAGAAACTGCCTTGCTACTATAGACTTCAGCAAAGTACATGTTTCTGGCTTGGAAACTTGTTTCTGAGTGCTTCTGGACAAAAGTAACAGCCTCAGTGACAACATGCTGTCAAAATGCTTTTCGGGCCCTGAAAACACTAAAAGTGACATGTTGCTGTTTTCTGACCAACTAGTGATGAAAACCACAAGAAACTGCCTTGCTACTATAGACTTCAGCAAAGTACATGTTTCTGGCTTGGAAACTTGTTTCTGAGTGCTTCTGGACAAAAGTAACAGCCTCAGTGACAACATGCTGTCAAAATGCTTTTCGGGCCCTGAAAACACTAAAAGTGACATGTTGCTGTTTTCTGACCAACTAGTGATGAAAACCACAAGAAACTGCCTTGCTACTATAGACTTCAGCAAAGTACATGTTTCTGGCTTGGAAACTTGTTTCTGAGTGCTTCTGGACAAAAGTAACAGCCTCAGTGACAACATGCTGTCAAAATGCTTTTCGGGCCCTGAAAACACTAAAAGTGACATGTTGCTGTTTTCTGAGCAACTAGTGATGAAAACCACAAGAAACTGCCTTGCTACTATAGACTTCAGCAAAGTACATGTTTCTGGCTTGGAAACTCGTTTCTGAGTGCTTCTGGACAAAAGTAACAGCCTAAGTGACAACATGCTGTCAAAATGCTTTTCGGCCCTGAAAACACTAAAAGTGACATGTTGCTGTTTTCTGACCAACTAGTGATGAAAACCAGAAGAAACTGCCTTGCTACCATAGACTTCAGCAAAGTACATGTTTCTGGCTTGGAAACTTGTTTCTGAGTGCTTCTGGACAAAAGTAACAGCCTCAGTGACAACATGCTGTCAAAATGCTTTTCGGGCCCTGAAAACACTAAAAGTGACATGTTGCTGTTTTCTGAGCAACTAGTGATGAAAACCACAAGAAACTGCCTTGCTACTATAGACTTCAGCAAAGTACATGTTTCGGCTTGGAAACTCGTTTCTGAGTGCTTCTGGACAAAAGTAACAGCCTAAGTGACAACATGCTGTCAAAATGCTTTTTGGTGCTTGAAAACACTAAAAATGACATGTTGCTGTTTTCTGACCAACTAGTCATGAAAACCAGAAGAAACTGCCTTGCTACTATAGACTTCACCAAAGTACATGTTTCTGGCTTGGAAACTTGTTTCTGAGTGCTTCTGGACAAAACAAACAGCCTAAGTGACAACATGCTGTCAAAATGCTTTTCGGGCCCTGAAAACACTAAAAGTGACATGTTGCTGTTTTCTGACCAACTAGTGATGAAAACCAGAGGAAACTGCCTTGCTACTATAGACTTCACCAAAGTACATGTTTCTGGCTTGGAAACTTGTTTCTGAGTGCTTCTGGACAAAAGAAACAGCCTAAGTGACAACATGCTGTCAAAATGCTTTTCGGGGCCCTGAAAACACTAAAAGTGACATGTTGCTGTTTTCTGACCAACTAGTGATGAAAACCAGAAGAAACTGCCTTGCTACTATAGACTTCAGCAAGTACATGTTTCTGGCTTGGAAACTCGTTTCTGAGTGCTTCTGGACAAAAGTAACAGCCTAAGTGACAACATGCTGTCAAAATGCTTTTCGGGCCCTGAAAACACTAAAAGTGACATGTTGCTGTTTTCTGACCAACTAGTGATGAAAACCAGAAGAAACTGCCTTGCTACCATAGACTTCAGCAAAGTACATGTTTCTGGCTTGGAAACTTGTTTCTGAGTGCTTCTGGACAAAAGTAACAGCCTCAGTGACAACATGCTGTCAAAATGCTTTTCGGGCCCTGAAAACACTAAAAGTGACATGTTGCTGTTTTCTGAGCAACTAGTGATGAAAACCACAAGAAACTGCCTTGCTACTATAGACTTCAGCAAAGTACATGTTTCTGGCTTGGAAACTCGTTTCTGAGTGCTTCTGGACAAAAGTAACAGCCTAAGTGACAACATGCTGTCAAAATGCTTTTTGGTGCTTGAAAACACTAAAAATGACATGTTGCTGTTTTCTGACCAACTAGTCATGAAAACCAGAAGAAACTGCCTTGCTACTATAGACTTCACCAAAGTACATGTTTCTGGCTTGGAAACTTGTTTCTGAGTGCTTCTGGACAAAACAAACAGCCTAAGTGACAACATGCTGTCAAAATGCTTTTCGGGCCCTGAAAACACTAAAAGTGACATGTTGCTGTTTTCTGACCAACTAGTGATGAAAACCAGAGGAAACTGCCTTGCTACTATAGACTTCACCAAAGTACATGTTTCTGGCTTGGAAACTTGTTTCTGAGTGCTTCTGGACAAAAGAAACAGCCTAAGTGACAACATGCTGTCAAAATGCTTTTCGGGCCCTGAAAACACTAAAAGTGACATGTTGCTGTTTTCTGACCAACTAGTGATGAAAACCAGAAGAAACTGCCTTGCTACTATAGACTTCAGCAAAGTACATGTTTCTGGCTTGGAAACTCGTTTCTGAGTGCTTCTGGACAAAAGTAACAGCCTAAGTGACAACATGCTGTCAAAATGCTTTTCGGGCCCTGAAAACACTAAAAGTGACATGTTGCTGTTTTCTGACCAACTAGTGATGAAAACCAGAAGAAACTGCCTTGCTACCATAGACTTCAGCAAAGTACATGTTTCTGGCTTGGAAACTTGTTTCTGAGTGCTTCTGGACAAAAGTAACAGCCTCAGTGACAACATGCTGTCAAAATGCTTTTCGGGGCCCTGAAAACACTAAAAGTGACATGTTGCTGTTTTCTGAGCAACTAGTGATGAAAACCACAAGAAACTGCCTTGCTACTATAGACTTCAGCAAAGTACATGTTTCTGGCTTGGAAACTCGTTTCTGAGTGCTTCTGGACAAAAGTAACAGCCTAAGTGACAACATGCTGTCAAAATGCTTTTTGGTGCTTGAAAACACTAAAAATGACATGTTGCTGTTTTCTGACCAACTAGTCATGAAAACCAGAAGAAACTGCCTTGCTACTATAGACTTCACCAAAGTACATGTTTCTGGCTTGGAAACTTGTTTCTGAGTGCTTCTGGACAAAACAAACAGCCTAAGTGACAACATGCTGTCAAAATGCTTTTCGGCCCTGAAAACACTAAAAGTGACATGTTGCTGTTTTCTGACCAACTAGTGATGAAAACCAGAGGAAACTGCCTTGCTACTATAGACTTCACCAAAGTACATGTTTCTGGCTTGGAAACTTGTTTCTGAGTGCTTCTGGACAAAAGAAACAGCCTAAGTGACAACATGCTGTCAAAATGCTTTTCGGGCCCTGAAAACACTAAAAGTGACATGTTGCTGTTTTCTGACCAACTAGTGATGAAAACCAGAAGAAACTGCCTTGCTACTATAGACTTCAGCAAAGTACATGTTTCTGGCTTGGAAACTCGTTTCTGAGTGCTTCTGGACAAAAGTAACAGCCTAAGTGACAACATGCTGTCAAAATGCTTTTCGGGCCCTGAAAACACTAAAGTGACATGTTGCTGTTTTCTGACCAACTAGTGATGAAAACCAGAAGAAACTGCCTTGCTACCATAGACTTCAGCAAAGTACATGTTTCTGGCTTGGAAACTTGTTTCTGAGTGCTTCTGGACAAAAGTAACAGCCTCAGTGACAACATGCTGTCAAAATGCTTTTCGGGCCCTGAAAACACTAAAAGTGACATGTTGCTGTTTTCTGAGCACTAGTGATGAAAACCACAAGAAACTGCCTTGCTACTATAGACTTCAGCAAAGTACATGTTTCTGGCTTGGAAACTCGTTTCTGAGTGCTTCTGGACAAAAGTAACAGCCTAAGTGACAACATGCTGTCAAAATGCTTTTTGGTGCTTGAAAACACTAAAAATGACATGTTGCTGTTTTCTGACCAACTAGTCATGAAAACCAGAAAGAAACTGCCTTGCTACTATAGACTTCACCAAAGTACATGTTTCTGGCTTGGAAACTTGTTTCTGAGTGCTTCTGGACAAAACAAACAGCCTAAGTGACAACATGCTGTCAAAATGCTTTTCGGGCCCTGAAAACACTAAAAGTGACATGTTGCTGTTTTCTGACCAACTAGTGATGAAAACCAGAGGAAACT
Source organism: Epinephelus lanceolatus (assembly GCF_041903045.1). Taxonomy (NCBI): domain Eukaryota; kingdom Metazoa; phylum Chordata; class Actinopteri; order Perciformes; family Serranidae; genus Epinephelus; species Epinephelus lanceolatus. Next base: position 60,378 of record NW_027556808.1, on the reverse strand, counting down.
GCCTTGCTACTATAGACTTCACCAAAGTACATGTTTCTGGCTTGGAAACTTGTTTCTGAGTGCTTCTGGACAAAAGAAACAGCCTAAGTGACAACATGCTGTCAAAATGCTTTTCGGGCCCTGAAAACACTAAAAGTGACATGTTGCTGTTTTCTGACCAACTAGTGATGAAAACCAGAAGAAACTGCCTTGCTACTATAGACTTCAGCAAAGTACATGTTTCTGGCTTGGAAACTCGTTTCTGAGTGCTTCTGGACAAAAGTAACAGCCTAAGTGACAACATGCTGTCAAAATGCTTTTCGGGCCTGAAAACACTAAAAGTGACATGTTGCTGTTTTCTGACCAACTAGTGATGAAAACCAGAAGAAACTGCCTTGCTACCATAGACTTCAGCAAAGTACATGTTTCTGGCTTGGAAACTTGTTTCTGAGTGCTTCTGGACAAAAGTAACAGCCTCAGTGACAACATGCTGTCAAAATGCTTTTCGGGCCCTGAAAACACTAAAAGTGACATGTTGCTGTTTTCTGAGCAACTAGTGATGAAAACCACAAGAAACTGCCTTGCTACTATAGACTTCAGCAAAGTACATGTTTCTGGCTTGGAAACTCGTTTCTGAGTGCTTCTGGACAAAAGTAACAGCCTAAGTGACAACATGCTGTCAAAATGCTTTTTGGTGCTTGAAAACACTAAAATGACATGTTGCTGTTTTCTGACCAACTAGTCATGAAAACCAGAAGAAACTGCCTTGCTACTATAGACTTCACCAAAGTACATGTTTCTGGCTTGGAAACTTGTTTCTGAGTGCTTCTGGACAAAACAAACAGCCTAAGTGACAACATGCTGTCAAAATGCTTTTCGGGCCTGAAAACACTAAAAGTGACATGTTGCTGTTTTCTGACCAACTAGTGATGAAAACCAGAGGAAACTGCCTTGCTACTATAGACTTCACCAAAGTACATGTTTCTGGCTGGAAACTTGTTTCTGAGTGCTTCTGGACAAAAGAAACAGCCTAAGTGACAACATGCTGTCAAAATGCTTTTCGGGCCCTGAAAACACTAAAAGTGACATGTTGCTGTTTTCTGACCAACTAGTGATGAAAACCAGAAGAAACTGCCTTGCTACTATAGACTTCAGCAAAGTACATGTTTCTGGCTTGGAAACTCGTTTCTGAGTGCTTCTGGACAAAAGTAACAGCCTAAGTGACAACATGCTGTCAAAATGCTTTTCGGGCCCTGAAAACACTAAAAGTGACATGTTGCTGTTTTCTGAGCAACTAGTGATGAAAACCACAAGAAACTGCCTTGCTACTATAGACTTCAGCAAAGTACATGTTTCTGGCTTGGAAACTCGTTTCTGAGTGCTTCTGGACAAAAGTAACAGCCTAAGTGACAACATGCTGTCAAAATGCTTTTTGGTGCTTGAAAACACTAAAGATGACATGTTGCTGTTTTCTGACCAACTAGTCATGAAAACCAGAAGAAACTGCCTTGCTACTATAGACTTCAGCAAAGTACATGTTTCTGGCTTGGAAACTTGTTTCTGAGTGCTTCTGGACAAAAGTAACAGCCTAAGTGACAACATGCTGTCAAAATGCTTTTCGGGCCCTGAAAACACTAAAAGTGACATGTTGCTGTTTTCTGACCAACTAGTGATGAAAACCAGAGGAAACTGCCTTGCTACTATAGACTTCACCAAAGTACATGTTTCTGGCTTGGAAACTTGTTTCTGAGTGCTTCTGGACAAAAGAAACAGCCTAAGTGACAACATGCTGTCAAAATGCTTTTCGGGCCCTGAAAACACTAAAAGTGACATGTTGCTGTTTTCTGACCAACTAGTGATGAAAACCAGAAGAAACTGCCTTGCTACTATAGACTTCAGCAAAGTACATGTTTCTGGCTTGGAAACTCGTTTCTGAGTGCTTCTGGACAAAAGTAACAGCCTAAGTGACAACATGCTGTCAAAATGCTTTTCGGGCCCTGAAAACACTAAAAGTGACATGTTGCTGTTTTCTGACCAACTAGTGATGAAAACCAGAAGAAACTGCCTTGCTACCATAGACTTCAGCAAAGTACATGTTTCTGGCTTGGAAACTTGTTTCTGAGTGCTTCTGGACAAAAGTAACAGCCTCAGTGACAACATGCTGTCAAAATGCTTTTCGGGCCCTGAAAACACTAAAAGTGACATGTTGCTGTTTTCTGAGCAACTAGTGATGAAAACCACAAGAAACTGCCTTGCTACTATAGACTTCACCAAAGTACATGTTTCTGGCTTGGAAACTCGTTTCTGAGTGCTTCTGGACAAAAGTAACAGCCTAAGTGACAACATGCTGTCAAAATGCTTTTTGGTGCTTGAAAACACTAAAGATGACATGTTGCTGTTTTCTGACCAACTAGTCATGAAAACCAGAAGAAACTGCCTTGCTACTATAGACTTCAGCAAAGTACATGTTTCTGGCTTGGAAACTTGTTTCTGAGTGCTTCTGGACAAAAGTAACAGCCTAAGTGACAACATGCTGTCAAAATGCTTTTCGGGCCCTGAAAACACTAAAAGTGACATGTTGCTGTTTTCTGAGCAACTAGTGATGAAAACCAGAAGAAACTGCCTTGCTACTATAGACTTCAGCAAAGTACATGTTTCTGGCTTGGAAACTTGTTTCTGAGTGCTTCTGGACAAAAGTAACAGCCTAAGTGACAACATGCTGTCAAAATGCTTTTCGGGCCCTGAAAACACTAAAAGTGACATGTTGCTGTTTTCTGAGCAACTAGTGATGAAAACCACAAGAAACTGCCTTGCTACTATAGACTTCAGCAAAGTACATGTTTCTGGCTTGGAAACTTGTTTCTGAGTGCTTCTGGACAAAAGTAACAGCCTAAGTGACAACATGCTGTCAAAATGCTTTTCGGGCCCTGAAAACACTAAAAGTGACATGTTGCTGTTTTCTGACCAACTAGTGATGAAAACCAGAAGAAACTGCCTTGCTACCATAGACTTCAGCAAAGTACATGTTTCTGGCTTGGAAACTTGTTTCTGAGTGCTTCTGGACAAAAGTAACAGCCTCAGTGACAACATGCTGTCAAAATGCTTTTCGGGCCCTGAAAACACTAAAAGTGACATGTTGCTGTTTTCTGACCAACTAGTGATGAAAACCACAAGAAACTGCCTTGCTACTATAGACTTCACCAAAGTACATGTTTCTGGCTTGGAAACTCATTTCTGAGTGCTTCTGGACAAAAGTAACAGCCTAAGTGACAACATGCTGTCAAAATGCTTTTCGGGCCCTGAAAACACTAAAAGTGACATGTTGCTGTTTTCTGACCAACTAGTGATGAAAACCACAAGAAACTGCCTTGCTACTATAGACTTCAGCAAAGTACATGTTTCTGGCTTGGAAACTCGTTTCTGAGTGCTTCTGGACAAAAGTAACAGCCTAAGTGACAACATGCTGTCAAAATGCTTTTTGGTGCTTGAAAACACTAAAAATGACATGTTGCTGTTTTCTGACCAACTAGTCATGAAAACCAGAAGAAACTGCCTTGCTACTATAGACTTCACCAAAGTACATGTTTCTGGCTTGGAAACTTGTTTCTGAGTGCTTCTGGACAAAACAAACAGCCTAAGTGACAACATGCTGTCAAAATGCTTTTCGGGCCCTGAAAACACTAAAAGTGACATGTTGCTGTTTTCTGACCAACTAGTGATGAAAACCAGAGGAAACTGCCTTGCTACTATAGACTTCACCAAAGTACATGTTTCTGGCTTGGAAACTTGTTTCTGAGTGCTTCTGGACAAAAGAAACAGCCTAAGTGACAACATGCTGTCAAAATGCTTTTCGGGCCCTGAAAACACTAAAAGTGACATGTTGCTGTTTTCTGACCAACTAGTGATGAAAACCAGAAGAAACTGCCTTGCTACTATAGACTTCAGCAAAGTACATGTTTCTGGCTTGGAAACTCGTTTCTGAGTGCTTCTGGACAAAAGTAACAGCCTAAGTGACAACATGCTGTCAAAATGCTTTTTGGTGCTTGAAAACACTAAAAATGACATGTTGCTGTTTTCTGACCAACTAGTCATGAAAACCAGAAGAAACTGCCTTGCTACTATAGACTTCACCAAAGTACATGTTTCTGGCTTGGAAACTTGTTTCTGAGTGCTTCTGGACAAAAGTAACAGCCTAAGTGACAACATGCTGTCAAAATGCTTTTCGGGCCCTGAAAACACTAAAAGTGACATGTTGCTGTTTTCTGACCAACTAGTGATGAAAACCAGAGGAAACTGCCTTGCTACTATAGACTTCAGCAAAGTACATGTTTCTGGCTTGGAAACTTGTTTCGGAGTGCTTCTGGACAAAAGTAACAGCCTAAGTGACAACATGCTGTCAAAATGCTTTTTGGTGCTTGAAAACACTAAAAATGACATGTTGCTGTTTTCTGACCAACTAGTCATGAAAACCAGAAGAAACTGCCTTGCTACTATAGACTTCAGCAAAGTACATGTTTCTGGCTTGGAAACTTGTTTCTGAGTGCTTCTGGACAAAAGTAACAGCCTAAGTGACAACATGCTGTCAAAATGCTTTTCGGGCCCTGAAAACACTAAAAGTGACATGTTGCTGTTTTCTGAGCAACTAGTGATGAAAACCACAAGAAACTGCCTTGCTACTATAGACTTCACCAAAGTACATGTTTCTGGCTTGGAAACTTGTTTCTGAGTGCTTCTGGACAAAACAAACAGCCTAAGTGACAACATGCTGTCAAAATGCTTTTCGGGCCCTGAAAACACTAAAAGTGACATGTTGCTGTTTTCTGACCAACTAGTGATGAAAACCAGAAGAAACTGCCTTGCTACTATAGACTTCAGCAAAGTACATGTTTCTGGCTTGGAAACTCGTTTCTGAGTGCTTCTGGACAAAAGTAACAGCCTAAGTGACAACATGCTGTCAAAATGCTTTTCGGGCCCTGAAAACACTAAAAGTGACATGTTGCTGTTTTCTGACCAACTAGTGATGAAAACCAGAAGAAACTGCCTTGCTACCATAGACTTCAGCAAAGTACATGTTTCTGGCTTGGAAACTTGTTTCTGAGTGCTTCTGGACAAAAGTAACAGCCTCAGTGACAACATGCTGTCAAAATGCTTTTCGGGCCCTGAAAACACTAAAAGTGACATGTTGCTGTTTTCTGAGCAACTAGTGATGAAAACCACAAGAAACTGCCTTGCTACTATAGACTTCAGCAAAGTACATGTTTCTGGCTTGGAAACTCGTTTCTGAGTGCTTCTGGACAAAAGTAACAGCCTAAGTGACAACATGCTGTCAAAATGCTTTTCGGGCCCTGAAAACACTAAAAGTGACATGTTGCTGTTTTCTGAGCAACTAGTGATGAAAACCACAAGAAACTGCCTTGCTACTATAGACTTCAGCAAAGTACATGTTTCTGGCTTGGAAACTCGTTTCTGAGTGCTTCTGGACAAAAGTAACAGCCTAAGTGACAACATGCTGTCAAAATGCTTTTTGGTGCTTGAAAACACTAAAAATGACATGTTGCTGTTTTCTGACCAACTAGTCATGAAAACCAGAAGAAACTGCCTTGCTACTATAGACTTCAGCAAAGTACATGTTTCTGGCTTGGAAACTTGTTTCTGAGTGCTTCTGGACAAAAGTAACAGCCTAAGTGACAACATGCTGTCAAAATGCTTTTCGGGCCCTGAAAACACTAAAAGTGACATGTTGCTGTTTTCTGAGCAACTAGTGATGAAAACCACAAGAAACTGCCTTGCTACTATAGACTTCACCAAAGTACATGTTTCTGGCTTGGAAACTTGTTTCTGAGTGCTTCTGGACAAAACAAACAGCCTAAGTGACAACATGCTGTCAAAATGCTTTTCGGGCCCTGAAAACACTAAAAGTGACATGTTGCTGTTTTCTGACCAACTAGTGATGAAAACCAGAGGAAACTGCCTTGCTACTATAGACTTCACCAAAGTACATGTTTCTGGCTTGGAAACTTGTTTCTGAGTGCTTCTGGACAAAAGAAACAGCCTAAGTGACAACATGCTGTCAAAATGCTTTTCGGGCCCTGAAAACACTAAAAGTGACATGTTGCTGTTTTCTGACCAACTAGTGATGAAAACCAGAAGAAACTGCCTTGCTACTATAGACTTCAGCAAAGTACATGTTTCTGGCTTGGAAACTCGTTTCTGAGTGCTTCTGGACAAAAGTAACAGCCTAAGTGACAACATGCTGTCAAAATGCTTTTCGGGCCCTGAAAACACTAAAAGTGACATGTTGCTGTTTTCTGACCAACTAGTGATGAAAACCAGAAGAAACTGCCTTGCTACCATAGACTTCAGCAAAGTACATGTTTCTGGCTTGGAAACTTGTTTCTGAGTGCTTCTGGACAAAAGTAACAGCCTCAGTGACAACATGCTGTCAAAATGCTTTTCGGGCCCTGAAAACACTAAAAGTGACATGTTGCTGTTTTCTGAGCAACTAGTGATGAAAACCACAAGAAACTGCCTTGCTACTATAGACTTCAGCAAAGTACATGTTTCTGGCTTGGAAACTCGTTTCTGAGTGCTTCTGGACAAAAGTAACAGCCTAAGTGACAACATGCTGTCAAAATGCTTTTTGGTGCTTGAAAACACTAAAAATGACATGTTGCTGTTTTCTGACCAACTAGTCATGAAAACCAGAAGAAACTGCCTTGCTACTATAGACTTCAGCAAAGTACATGTTTCTGGCTTGGAAACTTGTTTCTGAGTGCTTCTGGACAAAACAAACAGCCTAAGTGACAACATGCTGTCAAAATGCTTTTCGGGCCCTGAAAACACTAAAAGTGACATGTTGCTGTTTTCTGACCAACTAGTGATGAAAACCAGAGGAAACTGCCTTGCTACTATAGACTTCACCAAAGTACATGTTTCTGGCTTGGAAACTTGTTTCTGAGTGCTTCTGGACAAAAGAAACAGCCTAAGTGACAACATGCTGTCAAAATGCTTTTCGGGCCCTGAAAACACTAAAAGTGACATGTTGCTGTTTTCTGACCAACTAGTGATGAAAACCAGAAGAAACTGCCTTGCTACTATAGACTTCAGCAAAGTACATGTTTCTGGCTTGGAAACTCGTTTCTGAGTGCTTCTGGACAAAAGTAACAGCCTAAGTGACAACATGCTGTCAAAATGCTTTTTGGTGCTTGAAAACACTAAAAATGACATGTTGCTGTTTTCTGACCAACTAGTCATGAAAACCAGAAGAAACTGCCTTGCTACTATAGACTTCACCAAAGTACATGTTTCTGGCTTGGAAACTTGTTTCTGAGTGCTTCTGGACAAAAGTAACAGCCTAAGTGACAACATGCTGTCAAAATGCTTTTCGGGCCCTGAAAACACTAAAAGTGACATGTTGCTGTTTTCTGACCAACTAGTGATGAAAACCAGAGGAAACTGCCTTGCTACTATAGACTTCAGCAAAGTACATGTTTCTGGCTTGGAAACTTGTTTCTGAGTGCTTCTGGACAAAAGTAACAGCCTAAGTGACAACATGCTGTCAAAATGCTTTTTGGTGCTTGAAAACACTAAAAATGACATGTTGCTGTTTTCTGACCAACTAGTCATGAAAACCAGAAGAAACTGCCTTGCTACTATAGACTTCAGCAAAGTACATGTTTCTGGCTTGGAAACTTGTTTCTGAGTGCTTCTGGACAAAAGTAACAGCCTAAGTGACAACATGCTGTCAAAATGCTTTTCGGGCCCTGAAAACACTAAAAGTGACATGTTGCTGTTTTCTGAGCAACTAGTGATGAAAACCACAAGAAACTGCCTTGCTACTATAGACTTCACCAAAGTACATGTTTCTGGCTTGGAAACTTGTTTCTGAGTGCTTCTGGACAAAACAAACAGCCTAAGTGACAACATGCTGTCAAAATGCTTTTCGGGCCCTGAAAACACTAAAAGTGACATGTTGCTGTTTTCTGACCAACTAGTGATGAAAACCAGAAGAAACTGCCTTGCTACTATAGACTTCAGCAAAGTACATGTTTCTGGCTTGGAAACTCGTTTCTGAGTGCTTCTGGACAAAAGTAACAGCCTAAGTGACAACATGCTGTCAAAATGCTTTTCGGGCCCTGAAAACACTAAAAGTGACATGTTGCTGTTTTCTGACCAACTAGTGATGAAAACCAGAAGAAACTGCCTTGCTACCATAGACTTCAGCAAAGTACATGTTTCTGGCTTGGAAACTTGTTTCTGAGTGCTTCTGGACAAAAGTAACAGCCTCAGTGACAACATGCTGTCAAAATGCTTTTCGGGCCCTGAAAACACTAAAAGTGACATGTTGCTGTTTTCTGAGCAACTAGTGATGAAAACCACAAGAAACTGCCTTGCTACTATAGACTTCAGCAAAGTACATGTTTCTGGCTTGGAAACTCGTTTCTGAGTGCTTCTGGACAAAAGTAACAGCCTAAGTGACAACATGCTGTCAAAATGCTTTTCGGGCCCTGAAAACACTAAAAGTGACATGTTGCTGTTTTCTGAGCAACTAGTGATGAAAACCACAAGAAACTGCCTTGCTACTATAGACTTCAGCAAAGTACATGTTTCTGGCTTGGAAACTCGTTTCTGAGTGCTTCTGGACAAAAGTAACAGCCTAAGTGACAACATGCTGTCAAAATGCTTTTTGGTGCTTGAAAACACTAAAAGTGACATGTTGCTGTTTTCTGACCAACTAGTCATGAAAACCAGAAGAAACTGCCTTGCTACTATAGACTTCAGCAAAGTACATGTTTCTGGCTTGGAAACTTGTTTCTGAGTGCTTCTGGACAAAAGTAACAGCCTAAGTGACAACATGCTGTCAAAATGCTTTTCGGGCCCTGAAAACACTAAAAGTGACATGTTGCTGTTTTCTGACCAACTAGTGATGAAAACCAGAGGAAACTGCCTTGCTACTATAGACTTCACCAAAGTACATGTTTCTGGCTTGGAAACTTGTTTCTGAGTGCTTCTGGACAAAAGAAACAGCCTAAGTGACAACATGCTGTCAAAATGCTTTTCGGGCCCTGAAAACACTAAAAGTGACATGTTGCTGTTTTCTGACCAACTAGTGATGAAAACCAGAAGAAACTGCCTTGCTACTATAGACTTCAGCAAAGTACATGTTTCTGGCTTGGAAACTCGTTTCTGAGTGCTTCTGGACAAAAGTAACAGCCTAAGTGACAACATGCTGTCAAAATGCTTTTCGGGCCCTGAAAACACTAAAAGTGACATGTTGCTGTTTTCTGACCAACTAGTGATGAAAACCAGAAGAAACTGCCTTGCTACCATAGACTTCAGCAAAGTACATGTTTCTGGCTTGGAAACTTGTTTCTGAGTGCTTCTGGACAAAAGTAACAGCCTCAGTGACAACATGCTGTCAAAATGCTTTTCGGGCCCTGAAAACACTAAAAGTGACATGTTGCTGTTTTCTGAGCAACTAGTGATGAAAACCACAAGAAACTGCCTTGCTACTATAGACTTCAGCAAAGTACATGTTTCTGGCTTGGAAACTCGTTTCTGAGTGCTTCTGGACAAAAGTAACAGCCTAAGTGACAACATGCTGTCAAAATGCTTTTTGGTGCTTGAAAACACTAAAAATGACATGTTGCTGTTTTCTGACCAACTAGTCATGAAAACCAGAAGAAACTGCCTTGCTACTATAGACTTCACCAAAGTACATGTTTCTGGCTTGGAAACTTGTTTCTGAGTGCTTCTGGACAAAACAAACAGCCTAAGTGACAACATGCTGTCAAAATGCTTTTCGGGCCCTGAAAACACTAAAAGTGACATGTTGCTGTTTTCTGACCAACTAGTGATGAAAACCAGAGGAAACTGCCTTGCTACTATAGACTTCACCAAAGTACATGTTTCTGGCTTGGAAACTTGTTTCTGAGTGCTTCTGGACAAAAGAAACAGCCTAAGTGACAACATGCTGTCAAAATGCTTTTCGGGCCCTGAAAACACTAAAAGTGACATGTTGCTGTTTTCTGACCAACTAGTGATGAAAACCAGAAGAAACTGCCTTGCTACTATAGACTTCAGCAAAGTACATGTTTCTGGCTTGGAAACTCGTTTCTGAGTGCTTCTGGACAAAAGTAACAGCCTAAGTGACAACATGCTGTCAAAATGCTTTTTGGTGCTTGAAAACACTAAAAATGACATGTTGCTGTTTTCTGACCAACTAGTCATGAAAACCAGAAGAAACTGCCTTGCTACTATAGACTTCACCAAAGTACATGTTTCTGGCTTGGAAACTTGTTTCTGAGTGCTTCTGGACAAAACAAACAGCCTAAGTGACAACATGCTGTCAAAATGCTTTTCGGGCCCTGAAAACACTAAAAGTGACATGTTGCTGTTTTCTGACCAACTAGTGATGAAAACCAGAGGAAACTGCCTTGCTACTATAGACTTCAGCAAAGTACATGTTTCTGGCTTGGAAACTTGTTTCTGAGTGCTTCTGGACAAAAGTAACAGCCTAAGTGACAACATGCTGTCAAAATGCTTTTTGGTGCTTGAAAACACTAAAAATGACATGTTGCTGTTTTCTGACCAACTAGTCATGAAAACCAGAAGAAACTGCCTTGCTACTATAGACTTCACCAAAGTACATGTTTCTGGCTTGGAAACTTGTTTCTGAGTGCTTCTGGACAAAACAAACAGCCTAAGTGACAACATGCTGTCAAAATGCTTTTCGGGCCCTGAAAACACTAAAAGTGACATGTTGCTGTTTTCTGACCAACTAGTGATGAAAACCAGAGGAAACTGCCTTGCTACTATAGACTTCACCAAAGTACATGTTTCTGGCTTGGAAACTTGTTTCTGAGTGCTTCTGGACAAAAGAAACAGCCTAAGTGACAACATGCTGTCAAAATGCTTTTCGGGCCCTGAAAACACTAAAAGTGACATGTTGCTGTTTTCTGACCAACTAGTGATGAAAACCAGAAGAAACTGCCTTGCTACTATAGACTTCAGCAAAGTACATGTTTCTGGCTTGGAAACTCGTTTCTGAGTGCTTCTGGACAAAAGTAACAGCCTAAGTGACAACATGCTGTCAAAATGCTTTTCGGGCCCTGAAAACACTAAAAGTGACATGTTGCTGTTTTCTGAGCAACTAGTGATGAAAACCAGAAGAAACTGCCTTGCTACTATAGACTTCAGCAAAGTACATGTTTCTGGCTTGGAAACTCGTTTCTGAGTGCTTCTGGACAAAAGTAACAGCCTAAGTGACAACATGCTGTCAAAATGCTTTTTGGTGCTTGAAAACACTAAAAATGACATGTTGCTGTTTTCTGACCAACTAGTCATGAAAACCAGAAGAAACTGCCTTGCTACTATAGACTTCAGCAAAGTACATGTTTCTGGCTTGGAAACTTGTTTCTGAGTGCTTCTGGACAAAAGTAACAGCCTAAGTGACAACATGCTGTCAAAATGCTTTTCGGGCCCTGAAAACACTAAAAGTGACATGTTGCTGTTTTCTGAGCAACTAGTGATGAAAACCACAAGAAACTGCCTTGCTACTATAGACTTCAGCAAAGTACATGTTTCTGGCTTGGAAACTTGTTTCTGAGTGCTTCTGGACAAAAGTAACAGCCTAAGTGACAACATGCTGTCAAAATGCTTTTCGGGCCCTGAAAACACTAAAAGTGACATGTTGCTGTTTTCTGACCAACTAGTGATGAAAACCACAAGAAACTGCCTTGCTACTATAGACTTCAGCAAAGTACATGTTTCTGGCTTGGAAACTTGTTTCTGAGTGCTTCTGGACAAAAGTAACAGCCTAAGTGACAACATGCTGTCAAAATGCTTTTCGGGCCCTGAAAACACTAAAAGTGACATGTTGCTGTTTTCTGACCAACTAGTGATGAAAACCAGAAGAAACTGCCTTGCTACCATAGACTTCAGCAAAGTACATGTTTCTGGCTTGGAAACTTGTTTCTGAGTGCTTCTGGACAAAAGTAACAGCCTCAGTGACAACATGCTGTCAAAATGCTTTTCGGGCCCTGAAAACACTAAAAGTGACATGTTGCTGTTTTCTGACCAACTAGTGATGAAAACCACAAGAAACTGCCTTGCTACTATAGACTTCACCAAAGTACATGTTTCTGGCTTGGAAACTCGTTTCTGAGTGCTTCTGGACAAAAGTAACAGCCTAAGTGACAACATGCTGTGAAGTGTCAAAAATCGGTGCCTGGAAGTGGGCCTGTAGGCTCCCGACCTTGAACCTCTTGTCTCTTATCAGGTGTCCTCAGATGTCGATTTGGTACCTTAGGCTCAGCTGGCAAATACTTAAAGAAACACTGGAAACAGGCAAAGTCCGATGCAATCAAGTTTAACGTGTCAACAGGCTTTAACACATACAACTTAGCGAGTCAGACTCCGGAGTGTGACTGAAAACTTGCTCTCAGAACCCTGGCTTATATGCTGGTGGAGATTCAAATGAGTCTCCACCTCTTTTTGCTAATCTTTCCCTCTTAAGACCAATTCTATTGGTGGAAAACCTTTCTTTGTGTCCAATTCTGATTGGGCCCATTTTTAATGGTGTAATGCAGCCTGGAATTTCCCAAGTTTTCTTCCCTTAGGTCTGGTTTCGCTTTCACTCTATTTTTAAAAAAAACATGTGTATTTTAGGGACTTTCTATACAGTCCTCAGTGCTCTCAGTCTTATGCAAGGTGAACCTTTAGAGTGCAATCTGTGAATGTGTGTATGTATTACAGCATTTGAGTATGTGTTTCATCGTTTAACAAAACACAGTGTGTTCTTTCAGTAGGTGCATACAACATGTTTACATAGTCTGGTGCTATGGTGCTATGAGTACTTTGACACATACAACAATGTTTTATCATATTTAAATGTAGATCAAAGAGCTTTATAATGCCTTATACATAAAAACATGATTATATGAGTTTCTTAATCAATTTATACATCTTAACCTTACTGTTTGATCTGTTGGCACAAACTTTTACACTACATTCCCCCCTTTGGGGCTACAATAGTCCCATATAATACTTTAATCACAGAGGGAGAGAAAAATATATATTCCCCCCTTTGGGACTTTATAGTCCCATAACTACTGATTAAGATTATGTATTACCATACTGGAATCATCTTCAGTGATTAGTAATAAGATTAACGCATAAATCAGATTTCATCAAGTATCATTTTGTCACACATATCTGTATTAGTGAATAACACACGTCGTATATCCCCTTATGAAAGAGCAAGCATAATCATCAGTACCTTTAAGTTTCATCATCAGTCATTATTACTTATTATCCAATCATCATGGCATTATCATGCATAAACTCCCTTTTGTCGATTCATCATGTCCATATCAGTCCTTGTGACTTAAGAAGTGTTGAACCGCCACCCTCCCTCTCAGCAAAGAGACCTCCGCCATGAGGGTGTCTCGGGACTCAGTCATTTCTTTGAGCTGGGCCCGCAGCTTCAGCAGCTCCTTGGCGGTGTGCTGCTGCTGCTGTCGGCCCAACACATGATTCTCACCCTTTCTGATTGCATAGGTGTCACGGCGAATCCTGCGCATTTTTTCACGCAGTACTGGGGGAAGACTGCGCATCAACATGCGATAAGGTCCTTGGCCAACTGCGTGAAACTGGTTACGCAGTACAGCCTCAATTTCACGATCTTGCTTAGTTTTAGCCTTCCCCTCAGGCAATAGCCACAGATTGGCCTCAACGAATTCTGGGACTATGTCATACTCATCCTGTAGCCTGTTGCGCATGTAGGTGTGCAGTGGTTGTACTGGCGCGGGACCTAGCAGTCTGCCCCGTGCACTCCTTTGTTGTTTAGCTGGCTCTGGGGGGGGGTCAGGAGTAGTAGGTGAGTAACTTAGTGACTCGGTCTCCTCGTCCGTTACTGATGAGGTGTCATCACACCCACGGTATTGGCAAGGAAGACATCCACTCTGACATGGCATTTGTGGGGAGGTGGGAGTTTGGACCTCTCTAGCGCCTGCTCGTGAGGTGGAAGGCCCTTGGGCCCCCGCGACATTCTGCATGAACTCTAACTGGGAGTATGGCGGGTTTGGGTTCCCTGGAACGGGATCGACTGGGGCCTGGACTCCCCAAGTGGAGGATTCTGCTTCTGGATTGGCACCTTCTTGGGGATTGTCGGCATGACTGGGGACTATTGGTGACATCAGCAGCTGGCGAATGGTACGTGCAGGTGCAGGGTCATCCAAGACTGCAGTGAAGACCTGTTGCGGCGTCATCATGTAGGGGTTGGAACTGCGTCGTCCGCCCGTCTGGACACCTTCACCGGGGTTGCAAAGGGGCACCAGGCGACTGCCCACGGGGTATGGTGGCGGAGGTGGACGAGGAGGTCCCATCACGCCTGGCGCCTGCTGTTGATACTGGAATACGGGCTGGTCCTCTGGGTTCTGCTGGTATGGATGTGGGGTTCTCCAAGGTTCAGCCATGGTTTATGTCTATCTCAAAAGTTTGTAAAGGACATCTTTAATGTGCTATCCCTTCTTTGTTAGTACGGTGTCTGTCCCTACAGCATTTGATATTGTGTACAAGCCATGCAAGCAAAATTACTGTGTCTAATGGTTAAGTATTAGTGGGGTTGGTGACGGCAAGACTCCTAGGTGTTCTTACATTATCTCTTCGTACTTTCCCTCGACTGACTCCCATTTCTGATCATCAGGGCCTAGTATCTCATCTGACGTCATCATTTCATATTGGTTTCCCTCATTCCATCCTGTGCTCTGGTGGAAATCGCTAAGCTCTTTCCCTTCGGGGCCACCCATGTCTTTATATAATTCTGTGATTGTCTTGGGATGGGAGCCTTGATCTATTACAATAAACTGTCCGGCAACACTTGCCATCGTTCTTCTGATGAGGAGTTGTACCAAGGGAAGAATACAGCAGACTAGTACAAAAAGGGCCAGTACTACAAATCCCAACAACATCCCCATCATGTGTAAAATCTTTTCAGGGGATAACTTTGATATCCAGTCCCAAATTGAGGAGATTTTAGTGTTCCAATTTGAGTGCTGTACGTGTTGGTCTCGCATGGTACGTATGCTATTCAGAGCCTTGGTTAAATTGCCATCCTCCCCGGTGTGCATGGGGATGACGGTGCAACAATGTTCTCCAACTACATCACAGATCCCTTGGTCTTGAGCAAGCATAGTCTCGATGATGAACCTGTTTTGCAGTGTCATCAGGGATGTAGCATGTAACTGCTCACTCACCCCTTGTAAGGCTTCTATAGTCCAATTCACAAATCTTTGTTGGTTGTACCATAAGTAATTTATCCAACGGCTATTACGAGCTATATATTGGGCATTAGCTATGGCTCCCCAGATCGGCCAGGAGCCTAACACTCTACCTGTCTCTATCCATTCATCTGATATAGCCTGTGTGTCCCTGGGAACCCCTTGTGGCACCTGATCCCATGTGATGTACACACTAGCATCCTCCTCCCAGGAGAGAGTTGGAGAATTGGTAGACCTGCGAGACCGTGAGTGATTATTGTTATTTTGGCTGTTATTCAGACTCATGATTGTGATTTGTCCTGTTAACATTACTGGGGTACAGATTCCTGTCCAATTCTCTGGCAGCACAGTTTTTACCTGAAGATCATTTTCACACATCCAAAATATATCTGCCAGTGGCACTGTACCATTAGTTAGGTTAAGTGTCAAAATCCAGGTGGTATCGTTATAATTTCGTCCCATAACCATTGAATCGTTCCCACCATTGACTACCTGATGGCACTGAATTTTAGCCTCTTGAGTTGTGTTACATACTTTCTGTACCCCCGTGAGCCGCATGCCACCCGCTGATGAAGATACGTTTCCCACAATCTCCTCATACCGACATTGGATCAGTCTCTCTGCCTCCTGGGAAGAGTTAGTAGAAGTAACATTATTTAACCAATGCTCTATATTATCTCCCCGTGCCACACAAAAGGGGAACACAAGATCTGGTGCCAAATGTACTACTGGGGGCACGTGAAACTCTTGCTGGAATTTGTCAGAGGCATTTTTAAGATTTCCCGGACAAATAGCAGTTGTGTTGGTCCACCTGTCTCGTCCTGCCGCCATCCACATGACACATGCAGCAAAACATGTACTATGCTCCCAGCACTTATCTATGTTTGGGAGAGGCTTAACTGTGGGTATGCCCCTCCTTCTATGGCATGCTACGCACGTGATGTTAGTTACCTGTTTTGCGGAGTATTCTAACCACTGGTAGAACATGTTAGACGTCCAAGTAGTTGTTCTGATTATCTCAACCTTTTGCATCACCACGTCTCTTGGCTTTCTTTGGGACCTTGAGTTCAATCTTAGCCATTTACGGGCCACTTTCACAGATAAAGTAAGCCCTGTTTCTATATTGGTACAACCTCTCATGTTACACCAAACTCTTGCCGTCATCATTCCCTCTGCAGTACAGTGTGGACTTATGGACTGACCATGCAACCTGATGTTTCCTGGACCCTCCACCAAGATGTCATCATAAGCATGTGATTTATAGTAGGTTAGTTGTATCATTTCCCTGTATGGTATCTGTCCCTGTTTTGCAGCCATAGTTCCTAATGCCACTAAGCAGTCACTTGTCTGCATCTGATGTCGATTGCCCAGTTCTGCTCCTGCACTTTGCCTCACTTTCAGAATAAGTAAGAGGGTTAGTAGCACTGCGCCTATCACTCCCACATTAGCTCCTCCTTGTCTGATCTTCAGACCCTCCTGCTTGCCGGGGGGCTGTTCCTTCTTCAGGGTCTGATTCTCTTGTGTCTGTGTCTCTCGAGTCTGAGTCTGAGCCTGAGTCTGAACCTGTGCCCGTGTCTGGTGCTGGGCCTGTGTCTGAGCCTGATGCTGGGCCTGTGCCTGAGCCTGACGCTGGGCCTGTGCCTGAGTCTGATGCTGAGCTCTCTTCTCCTTCTTCTCCCTCCGTCTCTGTTCCCTCTCTCTCCTGTCCTTCTGCCTCTGCAGCCACCTCTCTCTCTGCACTTGTCCTCTCATGATCTTCCCTATCTCTAGCAGATGATGACTCATGAGGTTGAGATTGGCTGCCAGTCCTGGAGGCTGAGGAGCTCCTCTCTGATGAGCTCCCTGCCACTGTTGATACCCTCTCTGGTAGCGACCCGCTGCTCTCACTCTGGGTTGAACTGCTGCCATCGCCCTGGGTTGCCTCTGCCCTGCGTCTCTGTGCAACGCGTGCTGACCTTCTTGTCCCCTGTTCCTGTGGGGAGGCGTCGCCATCCCCTTCTGGTTGATCTCTCTCTGCCCTTGGGGCGGCCTCGCCGTCCCCTTGTGGATCTGGGGGAACTGCTCTCTGCCTGCGTCTGGGCCGGGGTATGGGTGGTCTCTCTGGGACTTGTGGGTTAGCTCTGCAGCAGTGGTTAAGGTGGAACCAAACGTCCTTACCTTCAACTTTCAAGGCAGTTGGTGTGGCAAGTATCACCTTGTATGGACCTTCCCTTCGTGGCTGGTCCCACTTTCTTTTGAACACCTTGACGTACACCAGCTCTCCTGGACGTATTCTTTGGAGGTCTCTTGGGATGTCAACCCCTCTGTTCTCAGTGGCACCCTTCACCTGCTGGAACACAGCCCTGTGGATACGAGTTAGACTTCGTAAGTATTCAAACATTTCGCCTTGTAGTTGTTCCAGGGACGGTCCCTCATGGGGACCTCTTAAGTATGGTAGCGGCATGGGCCGGCCCGTAAGCATTTCATGCGGTGTTAGATGCGTGACTCGGCTGGCTTGTGAACGCATAGACATTAGTGCAAGCGGTAAAGCATCCACCCAGTTAAGCTTATTTCCACTGTCTGCTACTATTTTAGCTATTTTGGTTTTCAAAATACCATTCGCCCTTTCTACAGCTCCCTGTGATTGGGGATGGTATACGCAGCCAAATTTTTGTTTGATCCCTAATTGTTTCAGTGTCTCCTGTATGACGTTAGACACAAAATGGCTACCGTTGTCGGATGATATGGTATCTGGCATTCCAAATCTTGGGAATACTTCTTGACACAAAAATTTTGCAACTGTTCTGTGGTCTGATTTTGCTGTAGCTTTTGCCTCCACCCATCTACTGAATCTACATATGACCACCAAAACGTATCTCATTCCCCTAGCTCTTGACTGTGGTCCCATGTCTATGTAGTCTAACATGATGTGTCTAAAGGGACCGTCTGGGGGTGGTATGTGTGCCAATGGAGCTGAAAAAACTTTCCTGATGTTGTGTTGTGCACAGATGTCACATTCATTTAGTACCCTATCCACTGTAGCTGCCATAAATGGTGACCACCATACTGCTTGTAGTTTCCTTAGTATCTCCCCCCTTGCGCAATGGTCACTACCATGCGCCCAAATTATGGCATGTCTCAATAATAAGGTTGGTAGTACAAAGCGGCCATGGGCATCTAGCCAAACTCCGTGCAATGGCCCTGGTCTCATGTTTTTTACAGCACCCCTTTTTATCCATAAACGTTTTTCAGCCTCCTCCACTCTATCCTGAGCGGCTTTAAGCGAGGGCAAGGAAGTGAGGGATTCACAATCTTGTATGGTAAGTATAGGTGCCATTACTGCACCTATTGCTGCCTGTTTAGCTGCCTCATCTGCCAGATTATTACCTTTTGCTATCAATGTATCAGTTTTTTGGTGTGCTGGACATTTAATTACAGCTAGAGCTTTGGGAAGTAACATGGCTTCTAAAAGGTCAAGAATGGCAGCTCCATGGGTTACAGGAGTGCCGTCCGCTCTACGAAACCCTCTTTGTTTCCAGATGTTAGCATGAACATGGCACACGCCATAGGCATATGCTGAGTCCGTGTAAACATTCAATGATTTCCCCTTTGCCAATTGACATGCCGCTGTTAAGGCTTTTATTTCTGCGAGTTGGGCCGAGCAAGGTTGAGCAAGGCTACAGGCTTGCAGTGTGACAAAACTTTGATCAGTGTTATTGAGCTGAACAATACCATATCCTGCGTGGCTGCCAGTGCCATCTCGAAAACAAGAACCGTCAACAAACAGTGTGAGATCTGCAGGAATTGGTTGGTTATGTAAGTCTTCCCTGGCGCGCATGAAATTGTCTGTCTCATGAATGCAATTATGTGGTGCACCTTCTGTTGGCAACATCAGCTTTGTGGCGGGATTAACGATGGTGCAACGCTGTATGTTAAGTTCAGGGGCTGACAAAACAACTTCATAGCCCGTACGCCTGGCTTGCGTCAGAACGAAACGTGGACTTGTTAGCAACGCATGGATTTGATGAGAAGTGTACAGTGTCACAGGATGTCCCATGGTCAGCGATGATGCTTTCTGAAAGGCAAAGGCAGCTGCCGCCAATCCCTGGTAGCAGGGTGGCAAACCAGCCTCTATGTTATCAAGTTTGGTGCTGTAATAAGCTAGTGGTTGTTTACCTGTAGGTGTGTCTTGCATCAGGACCGCACACGCAAAACCAGATTTCTCTGCAACATAAAGGTGAAAAGGTTTAGCATAATTAGGAGTCCCCAACGCAGGGGCAGATTGCATGTCATTCTTTAAGGCTTGGAACGCTCCCTCCGCCTCATCTGTCCACTGCAACTGTGCTGCGTTGTTTGTTTGTCCTGCTGCCCTAATCAGAGCCCTGAGGGGAGCAGTTTTTATGGCATAGTCACAAATCCAAGGTCTGCTGTAACCTGTCATACCCAGAAAAGACAGCATCTGACCAACTGTTTGCGGTTGAGGGGCCTTGATTACTGCTTCCAATTGCGAGGGTGCAATAAACCTTTTATCTCCACACAATTGTCTCCCCAAATACTCTACTGACTGCTGGCAGAATTGCAGTTTGTTTTTACTGACTTTATGTCCTCCTTCTGCCAAGGCTGTAAGCACAGCAATGGAGTCTTTCTCACACTGTTCTTTGGTTGCACTACAGATAAGCAAATCATCCACATACTGTAACACAGTGCTTGGCACATTCAAACTTGCCAAGTCCTGTGTCAGCGCACGGTTGAAGAGCGAAGGTGACTCGGATAGGCCCTGCGGGAGGCGCTTATATGTAAATTGCCGACCTTCATACGTGAAGGCAAACAAATACTGAGAATCTGGGTGTAGTGGTACACTGAAAAAAGCTGAACACAGATCAATGACTGTGTACCACTGGGTGTCTGGTGGAATATTTGAGAGCAACGTATGTGGGTCTGGAACGTGTGGTATTTCCCCGTCTATTACTGCGTTTACAGCTCGTAAGTCGTGGACCAAACGGTAGTCTGTTGAATTTGGTTTTCTTATGGGGAAGATAGGTGTGTTACAGGGGCTTCTAGTCTCAACCAATACTCCTGCCTCTACCAACCCCTTAATTGTTGGTCTGATACCATCAATGGCATGTTGCTTGAGAGGATACTGTTTTTGATATGGTAAGTTAACGTGTGGTTTTAGCTTAATGTGAACTGGCTGAGCTGATTTAATTAAACCCACGTCTGTTTTGTGAGCTGTCCACAGTTGTGATGGGACTTGACTTAACATCTCCTCATGTTCTGTTGCAATTGCCATTTGGGTGGATGTGGCTACATCTACCACCACCTTGTCTGCTAGTGCCTCATCACCTACTTTAAGTGAGATTCTGATGAACTGTTTGTCTTTAGAAATATGGATGTATTTGCTTTGTGTGGGTATCCACTCTTGCACCTGCATGGCACGCTTGACCATGGGACCAAGATGATGAGACTCATAATGTTCTGCCACCAACAATGTGACATGTGGCGTGGAGTTAGGTACCTGAAACCACCCTGATAATTCATCTGGAAGGCGAACTGCAGCTGCTACACCCTCTGCTCCCAGAAATATGTCTTCACTTGTGATCAAACATGGTTTTTTGTTAACTATTGCATCCCAGCATTCTTGGTAATCTACATGAGTCTGATCTTTGTCATACATGAGCGTGCAATGCAGTGGGAGAGTGGGGGTGTGTGCTGTGTCGTAGTGCATGCGAATCCACGCCCCCCATTCAGCCCATTTCTGTTGAAGATGTGACTCCTCAGGTGTCAACTGAAGCCAATAAACCAGAGCCTGCTGTTTGTCTGGTGTGGTTTGGGGAAGCTGGGACATCATGCCTTGTGGGGGATCATCAGGGAAATCCAAATACAACCCATCTTGGGTACACATGATTTTAGCCTTCAAGGGACATAAAATGTCTCTTCCTAACAAATTTACTGGGGTGTAGGCTGAATATAGCAAAGGAGCACAAATGACTCTTCCTGCAATGAGCATTGGAACGGGCTCAGTCAATGGTATGACTTGTGATTTCCCAGAGAAGCCTATTGTTTTTATTGATGATGTAGAGAGGGGGAGCCTTGAGCCTTCTTTTCCAATGCATGAATATGTGGCTCCTGTGTCTACCATGAAAGGATACTCACGGTCCTGGATGACAACAGGTATGATGGGTTCGTCATGTGACTGGAGTGATATAGCTGGTAACATTGTTTCCCCCTCAGGCTCCTCTGGGCACCCCTACCAGGGGCGTGGCTGTTCTGTACAGGGCCAATTCTGTGCTGGACCTTCCCAAGGATTGCTAGGGCACTGAGCTCGTATGTGACCTGGCTGTCCACACCCCCAACAGAGGTTATCAGGTGGAGCCTGATTGGTTCCTGGTTGTTGATTGAACTGCTCCTGATAGCCCTGCTGGTTGCTTGGTGTGTAATTTCTGCCTCCTCTCCATCCCCGGTTTCCTCCTCGGCCCCTCCCTCTGGGGGGTCGTTGGCCGCCACCACCTCTTGGTGTTTGTGACTGATAATAATGATGGTGATGTGTGGCATTGACTGCAGTGTCTTTGCTTGCTGCGTTGGAATCAGCAAGGGCTGGCTGTGGAGGAACTTGGGGTTGGCCGCCCTGTGGAACTGCTTGGGTGGCCATTACCATGGGGGCTTGAACCTTGGCTTTCTCTTTCTCTTTTTTCACCTGTTTGCTCAACTCACCCAGCTGTAGCTGAGTCAGCTTGCTGGCCAATTGTTTATCATCTTCCTCCTTTTTCTTTTTGTCCTTCTTATAGAGTTCTACATGATGAACGATGTGCTCTGTAAACAGTGGCCATTCCATCTTCATCAATCCTACCACACCCTCTAGGCGTCGCTGTACCTCCTCAGGCATGGCCTTTTTTACCATCATCTTAAAGAGGCTCTGGGTGGTTTTGTTTGCGTTCCATGCCTCTCCCGTTTCTTCCTTCCATCTTTTCTGGAAATTGTGCAGGAATTTTGAGGGACACTCATCCTCCCCCATGGTCTCTCCTTCTAGTTTGGATGGGTCTCTTTTTGCTGGGTAATGTTTTCTTAGCTGTTCCCACACACGAGCGCGATGGCGCCCAAATTCCGCTCCGTCATTAATATTGGTCCCAAATGCTGCATTCAGTCCAGCGTCTGTAAATATCTCCTTGGTGGTCTGCTTTCCTGCCACATACATGAGGATGGCTTTGATGTCTCCTATCGCCAACCGTATGCCAGCTGTGGTCTCTTCTAGGGCTAGTATCCACTTATCAGCGCCATCTGTGAGTGTTGGTAGACGTTCTGCCAGGCCTATCATGTCCATGAATGGCCAAGGTTCGTACTGCAATCTTCCACTGGTTTTTGTTATAATAGGGCACATGTGGGATTCCTCGCCATCCTCACTCTCTTCTTTCGCCATTTTGAGTACTTTTAGGACTCTCCCATTTCTTAGTGTCATACCTGCTGGACTCAGACCGCTGCTGTGTGCTGCGCCGTTGTATGACGTCAACTCGTTGTCTGTATCCTGTATGTCCTCTGTTCGTGCCTTGTCAGTTTCCAGAGTGCCCTGAAGTCGTATAGTGACATGCTCTTTAGTGGATTTGGTGCTAGGTTCTTTGTGTCCTTGCCTGGGGCCTTGGGGTTGTCTAATTCCTTCCTCTAAGGCCTCTATTTCTTTGGACATGTGGTCCAGTTTTTCGTTAGTTTTGTCAATTAATCCTTGCATTTGTTGAACCATATCCCCATAGCCACTCTCCACATTGGGACTCTGGCTGCTCCTGTTGGCCTGCATGGTACTCACCCCGTTATTTAGGTCAGGTGGTGGGCTAAAGGCAGCCTGTCGCCTGCGCCACTCCTCTTCGAGGCGTGCCACCTCTTGTTCCATTAATATTTCTATTTCTGGGGTGCTCTGGTGTCTCAGCATCCGCTCCTGCTTTGCTTTTTGTGGGTGTCTAATCTCCCCAGTAGGGAGATCATAGCAGCTTGAGTGGTGGGGCTTGGTGTCTCTCACCTTTGGTTGTCTGCGTCTCTGCTCTTCATGTCGTCTCATGGGTGGGACTTGTTCTTCACTGGGAGGAGCCTCCCCTTGGCTGACAAGTCCTGTCAGCTCCATATCTGTGGTCCAGGCGCCATCACTGTTTCTCCTGTTGTGAGGTGCTTGTCGGCGCAGATCTGTCTCTGGGATCCCAGCCTCTTCATCCTCTTCATCAGCTATTGACCCATCAGTACTTTCTGTATCTGAGAGGAGAGCTTTCTCCATTGGTAGCCGTTTTCTCGGAGCTAATGGTTTTCTCCGTTTGGGTTCTTTCCTAGCGTTCTTGGTTAAAGTTACTGTAAAAGTCCCTTCCATTTGACCTCCCAGTTCTGTGGTTTCTAACAATGCATACTGTCCCATTGTTGGTTGTGTCGGCTCTTGTGGGTATGGGGGTGGTGGTGGTGTGGGTAGGGGCGGGGCTGTAGGCATTGTAGGGGTTGTGGGCGTCACCTGTCCTTTCGTCTGCTCTTTGTCTTTTTCTTCCAATTGCACCATCATTCTTGACCCTGTTTGTTTGAACCATCCCAAAACCTCTCTCTCCTTTGCACGCTTGTTTTTTAGTGTGTAACTTGCCTTAATGTCGCGAGCCTCAACGTGTCTTAATTCTGACTCCACCTCATCACAGCATGCCAGGTTGAAGGTACCCTCCATAGGCCAACGATGCCTACCTGATGTTCTTTTGTGCCATTTGGCTACACACCGTCGGATTCTTTTAGCTCGAGTTGGATGTTGCCTTATTACTACCTCTATGGGGGTTAAAGCCCCTTTCTCCATTTTATCCTGTCTGGCTCCCATGAAGCCTTGTTTGGCTTCACTGTTTCTGGAGATCTCTGGTTGTTCGTCTGTTTCTGTAGTGCGTATCAGCACCACTATCTTGCCTACTGTTATAGCAGGTTTGTATCGTGTTCCCCCAACTGGGTTATATTCTAATTTATTCGACCCGTCCCCCTGTGGAACTTGTACTATGCACCCAAATTTTCCTGTCTCCCACTCAACTTTTCTGGGTACTACAGTAATCTGCAGCCGTGGATGATATATCTCTCCAGTTCTACTCTGTATTCTTATCTGTTGCAGAGGCAATGAGGCTACTGGTGCACCTTCATAATTTTCACACAAGTATTGCAATAGTGTGTGTAATGAAAAAGGATTCCACAATTTGCGCAAAATCGCTTCCCACGGGGCACCTGGAAACAGTTCTTTTACTCTTTTCAAATTTACAAATTTAGTGATTTGCCAAAGCTTCTGCTTAATTTCTTGCTCGTCTTGCCAGTGCTCGACCCCCTCGCTGTCGTAGTATGATCTCTCTATCCAAAAATGTGTTCGTATTCCCCTATATTCTATCGGGCCCTCGTTTAAACAGTGTTCTTCTCCCCAAATCTCGTCTTCAACAATTTCTCCCCCATCCATCTATTTTTAGCTGCTTACTGTTCTGTCCTTCAGAGCTCACCTCCCTACTGCAACAGGTTGATTTATCAGTTTAATTTCTTTTCTGTTGGCTCTACTCCATCCAGCTTTCAACAGCTTGATTTCAACCTCTCTTTTCTCTATTTACTTTATTTTGTCATAAACTAAGACTCTTTATCATCTATAATGTACAATTTTCTTTTTTAAACTATACTTGTCACTTATTTTGTTTTTCTCACAATAACAAATATCTTTTTCCTAATCTCCCCTTAACAGCCGACCAGTTTGTATGGAATTCACCCGAGCAACTGGTCCAATCAGTGAAACACGTGGACTTTTGTTGGCACCATTAGGTTACCCTTATTTGATTTTGTTTCACTGAGACACTGTTAATAACTACCTCATGTAACAAAGCTTTGATGAAACAAATCACATAAAACAAACACACATATACCCAAAATGTCTATTTTCCTTTGTGATGGCTTTTTAGCCCAATAGAGGTCAGAATCAAAATATCAATTTTAACAAAACTCTATTTGCGTAAGCCCTTTTTTGTTGGCTACGTTCCTTACTCTATACTGGCTGTATTTCTCATCCCCTCCTTTTGTGCTCTCTGTTCAGTCAGTCTCCCAATGATTTGCCAGTCTTTTTCCTTTTTTTTTCCGCTACATTTATTTAACACTCTACTGTATTTACAACACTTTATACAATGCTTCATGCATTACCTTGAATAGGTTTTATTGTGTTTACTCTAACTTACTGCTAAATATATGTACAGCAACTTTATAGCTTACAGTTAGATTTTTACAGTTTTTACACTTTTGATCGATCTGTTAACTGTTTTGACTTGTTTTTTTTTTTTTTGTCTTTTTTCCTTTTCCTTTATCTCTTTGGTTGCAACTTTTAAGCGTTCTGCCCGTGTCAGACCTGTTCTGTCTACGGTGACTCCCCTCCTTCTTGGCCGGGAGGTCACTTTCCTCAAAACAGCGGTATCCACAGAAGCTTTTTACTTTAGGCCTTTCCTTAATCTCTATTTTCTAAGCTCCCCGTCTAAGCAGTCCCAGCGGTTGACTCACACACACCTGCCCCTACAGGCTTAAAGGTGTGCGTGGCAAGTCGCTAGCGGTATCCACGGGTTCGCTTTTGAGTACCTCTGACTCTCTTATCTTTGCATTCCGCCCGAGCAGCCTATTGGTTGGCTCAACGCCCCTGCTTTTACAGATTTAAAGGGTACGTTGGTCAAGTCAATAGCGGTAACCACGGATATGCTTTTACATCTCTTTACTCTTTTACCGGTTTTACTTCTTATTTTCTCAATACTTTAAATACTTTAACTATCTTTTCTACTTTTGTTGCCTCTCACATTCACACACACATGCACTCTTCCCGCACCAAGATCACATATATTGCATCAAACTTAGCCGTCTCCCAGTGATGTTAGTTGTGACTCAGTAATGTTCTTGATAATTCAACCAATTCAGTGACACTTTTAGCAATTCAACTAATTAAATCGTTATAACTAGGTTCTTTAGAGGAGGAACAATGCCAAATACCTTCGACCCGGGCGGCTCCAGCACTGCACCCCAGACACACCCGGTTTAGGCAGAAAAAGACTCTGCTTACCTTAGTTTGGTGGCCACCTGTGTGTCTGGCGTACAGCCCAGTGCTCCTGGTCTCCGGCCCCGACACGTCCTTCTCTCCTGGCTGGCAATTCGCCACTTGAAGTGTCAAAAATCGGTGCCTGGAAGTGGGCCTGTAGGCTCCCGACCTTGAACCTCTTGTCTCTTATCAGGTGTCCTCAGATGTCGATTTGGTACCTTAGGCTCAGCTGGCAAATACTTAAAGAAACACTGGAAACAGGCAAAGTCCGATGCAATCAAGTTTAACGTGTCAACAGGCTTTAACACATACAACTTAGCGAGTCAGACTCCGGAGTGTGACTGAAAACTTGCTCTCAGAACCCTGGCTTATATGCTGGTGGAGATTCAAATGAGTCTCCACCTCTTTTTGCTAATCTTTCCCTCTTAAGACCAATTCTATTGGTGGAAAACCTTTCTTTGTGTCCAATTCTGATTGGGCCCATTTTTAATGGTGTAATGCAGCCTGGAATTTCCCAAGTTTTCTTCCCTTAGGTCTGGTTTCGCTTTCACTCTATTTTTAAAAAAAACATGTGTATTTTAGGGACTTTCTATACAGTCCTCAGTGCTCTCAGTCTTATGCAAGGTGAACCTTTAGAGTGCAATCTGTGAATGTGTGTATGTATTACAGCATTTGAGTATGTGTTTCATCGTTTAACAAAACACAGTGTGTTCTTTCAGTAGGTGCATACAACATGTTTACATAGTCTGGTGCTATGGTGCTATGAGTACTTTGACACATACAACAATGTTTTATCATATTTAAATGTAGATCAAAGAGCTTTATAATGCCTTATACATAAAAACATGATTATATGAGTTTCTTAATCAATTTATACATCTTAACCTTACTGTTTGATCTGTTGGCACAAACTTTTACACTACAGCTGTCAAAATGCTTTTTGGTGCTTGAAAACACTAAAAATGACATGTTGCTGTTTTCTGACCAACTAGTCATGAAAACCAGAAGAAACTGCCTTGCTACTATAGACTTCACCAAAGTACATGTTTCTGGCTTGGAAACTTGTTTCTGAGTGCTTCTGGACAAAAGAAACAGCCTAAGTGACAACATGCTGTCAAAATGCTTTTCGGGCCCTGAAAACACTAAAAGTGACATGTTGCTGTTTTCTGACCAACTAGTGATGAAAACCACAAGAAACTGCCTTGCTACTATAGACTTCAGCAAAGTACATGTTTCTGGCTTGGAAACTTGTTTCTGAGTGCTTCTGGTGAAAAGTAACAGCCTAAGTGACAACATGCTGTCAAAATGCTTTTCGGGCCCTGAAAACACTAAAAGTGACATGTTGCTGTTTTCTGACCAACTAGTGATGAAAACCACAAGAAACTGCCTTGCTACTATAGACTTCAGCAAAGTACATGTTTCTGGCTTGGAAACTTGTTTCTGAGTGCTTCTGGACAAAAGTAACAGCCTAAGTGACAACATGCTGTCAAAATGCTTTTCGGGCCCTGAAAACACTAAAAGTGACATGTTGCTGTTTTCTGACCAACTAGTGATGAAAACCACAAGAAACTGCCTTGCTACTATAGACTTCAGCAAAGTACATGTTTCTGGCTTGGAAACTTGTTTCTGAGTGTTTCTGGTGAAAAGTAACAGCCTAAGTGACAACATGCTGTCAAAATGCTTTTCGGGCCCTGAAAACACTAAAAGTGACATGTTGCTGTTTTCTGACCAACTAGTGATGAAAACCACAAGAAACTGCCTTGCTACTATAGACTTCAGCAAAGTACATGTTTCTGGCTTGGAAACTTGTTTCTGAGTGCTTCTGGTGAAAAGTAACAGCCTAAGTGACAACATGCTGTCAAAATGCTTTTCGGGCCCTGAAAACACTAAAAGTGACATGTTGCTGTTTTCTGACCAACTAGTGATGAAAACCACAAGAAACTGCCTTGCTACTATAGACTTCAGCAAAGTACATGTTTCTGGCTTGGAAACTTGTTTCTGAGTGCTTCTGGACAAAAGTAACAGCCTAAGTGACAACATGCTGTCAAAATGCTTTTCGGGCCCTGAAAACACTAAAAGTGACATGTTGCTGTTTTCTGACCAACTAGTGATGAAAACCACAAGAAACTGCCTTGCTACTATAGACTTCAGCAAAGTACATGTTTCTGGCTTGGAAACTTGTTTCTGAGTGCTTCTGGACAAAAGTAACAGCCTAAGTGACAACATGCTGTCAAAATGCTTTTCGGGCCCTGAAAACACTAAAAGTGACATGTTGCTGTTTTCTGACCAACTAGTGATGAAAACCAGAAGAAACTGCCTTGCTACCATAGACTTCAGCAAAGTACATGTTTCTGGCTTGGAAACTTGTTTCTGAGTGCTTCTGGACAAAAGTAACAGCCTCAGTGACAACATGCTGTCAAAATGCTTTTCGGGCCCTGAAAACACTAAAAGTGACATGTTGCTGTTTTCTGACCAACTAGTGATGAAAACCAGAAGAAACTGCCTTGCTACTATAGACTTCACCAAAGTACATGTTTCTGGCTTGGAAACTTGTTTCTGAGTGTTTCTGGTGAAAAGTAACAGCCTAAGTGACAACATGCTGTCAAAATGCTTTTCGGGCCCTGAAAACACTAAAAGTGACATGTTGCTGTTTTCTGACCAACTAGTGATGAAAACCAGAAGAAACTGCCTTGCTACTATAGACTTCACCAAAGTACATGTTTCTGGCTTGGAAACTTGTTTCTGAGTGCTTCTGGTGAAAAGTAACAGCCTAAGTGACAACATGCTGTCAAAATGCTTTTCGGGCCCTGAAAACACTAAAAGTGACATGTTGCTGTTTTCTGACCAACTAGTGATGAAAACCACAAGAAACTGCCTTGCTACTATAGACTTCAGCAAAGTACATGTTTCTGGCTTGGAAACTTGTTTCTGAGTGCTTCTGGACAAAAGTAACAGCCTAAGTGACAACATGCTGTCAAAATGCTTTTCGGGCCCTGAAAACACTAAAAGTGACATGTTGCTGTTTTCTGACCAACTAGTGATGAAAACCACAAGAAACTGCCTTGCTACTATAGACTTCAGCAAAGTACATGTTTCTGGCTTGGAAACTTGTTTCTGAGTGCTTCTGGACAAAAGTAACAGCCTAAGTGACAACATGCTGTCAAAATGCTTTTCGGGCCCTGAAAACACTAAAAGTGACATGTTGCTGTTTTCTGACCAACTAGTGATGAAAACCAGAAGAAACTGCCTTGCTACCATAGACTTCAGCAAAGTACATGTTTCTGGCTTGGAAACTTGTTTCTGAGTGCTTCTGGACAAAAGTAACAGCCTCAGTGACAACATGCTGTCAAAATGCTTTTCGGGCCCTGAAAACACTAAAAGTGACATGTTGCTGTTTTCTGACCAACTAGTGATGAAAACCAGAAGAAACTGCCTTGCTACTATAGACTTCACCAAAGTACATGTTTCTGGCTTGGAAACTTGTTTCTGAGTGCTTCTGGTGAAAAGTAACAGCCTAAGTGACAACATGCTGTCAAAATGCTTTTCGGGCCCTGAAAACACTAAAAGTGACATGTTGCTGTTTTCTGACCAACTAGTGATGAAAACCAGAAGAAACTGCCTTGCTACTATAGACTTCAGCAAAGTACATGTTTCTGGCTTGGAAACTTGTTTCTGAGTGCTTCTGGACAAAAGTAACAGCCTAAGTGACAACATGCTGTCAAAATGCTTTTCGGGCCCTGAAAACACTAAAAGTGACATGTTGCTGTTTTCTGAGCAACTAGTGATGAAAACCACAAGAAACTGCCTTGCTACTATAGACTTCAGCAAAGTACATGTTTCTGGCTTGGAAACTCGTTTCTGAGTGCTTCTGGACAAAAGTAACAGCCTAAGTGACAACATGCTGTCAAAATGCTTTTTGGTGCTTGAAAACACTAAAAATGACATGTTGCTGTTTTCTGACCAACTAGTCATGAAAACCAGAAGAAACTGCCTTGCTACTATAGACTTCACCAAAGTACATGTTTCTGGCTTGGAAACTTGTTTCTGAGTGCTTCTGGACAAAACAAACAGCCTAAGTGACAACATGCTGTCAAAATGCTTTTCGGGCCCTGAAAACACTAAAAGTGACATGTTGCTGTTTTCTGACCAACTAGTGATGAAAACCAGAGGAAACTGCCTTGCTACTATAGACTTCACCAAAGTACATGTTTCTGGCTTGGAAACTTGTTTCTGAGTGCTTCTGGACAAAAGAAACAGCCTAAGTGACAACATGCTGTCAAAATGCTTTTCGGGCCCTGAAAACACTAAAAGTGACATGTTGCTGTTTTCTGACCAACTAGTGATGAAAACCACAAGAAACTGCCTTGCTACTATAGACTTCAGCAAAGTACATGTTTCTGGCTTGGAAACTTGTTTCTGAGTGCTTCTGGACAAAAGTAACAGCCTAAGTGACAACATGCTGTCAAAATGCTTTTCGGGCCCTGAAAACACTAAAAGTGACATGTTGCTGTTTTCTGAGCAACTAGTGATGAAAACCAGAAGAAACTGCCTTGCTACTATAGACTTCAGCAAAGTACATGTTTCTGGCTTGGAAACTCGTTTCTGAGTGCTTCTGGACAAAAGTAACAGCCTAAGTGACAACATGCTGTCAAAATGCTTTTTGGTGCTTGAAAACACTAAAAATGACATGTTGCTGTTTTCTGACCAACTAGTCATGAAAACCAGAAGAAACTGCCTTGCTACTATAGACTTCACCAAAGTACATGTTTCTGGCTTGGAAACTTGTTTCTGAGTGCTTCTGGACAAAACAAACAGCCTAAGTGACAACATGCTGTCAAAATGCTTTTCGGGCCCTGAAAACACTAAAAGTGACATGTTGCTGTTTTCTGACCAACTAGTGATGAAAACCACAAGAAACTGCCTTGCTACTATAGACTTCACCAAAGTACATGTTTCTGGCTTGGAAACTTGTTTCTGAGTGCTTCTGGACAAAAGTAACAGCCTAAGTGACAACATGCTGTCAAAATGCTTTTCGGGCCCTGAAAACACTAAAAGTGACATGTTGCTGTTTTCTGAGCAACTAGTGATGAAAACCACAAGAAACTGCCTTGCTACTATAGACTTCAGCAAAGTACATGTTTCTGGCTTGGAAACTCGTTTCTGAGTGCTTCTGGACAAAAGTAACAGCCTAAGTGACAACATGCTGTCAAAATGCTTTTTGGTGCTTGAAAACACTAAAAATGACATGTTGCTGTTTTCTGACCAACTAGTCATGAAAACCAGAAGAAACTGCCTTGCTACTATAGACTTCACCAAAGTACATGTTTCTGGCTTGGAAACTTGTTTCTGAGTGCTTCTGGACAAAAGAAACAGCCTAAGTGACAACATGCTGTCAAAATGCTTTTCGGGCCCTGAAAACACTAAAAGTGACATGTTGCTGTTTTCTGACCAACTAGTGATGAAAACCAGAGGAAACTGCCTTGCTACTATAGACTTCACCAAAGTACATGTTTCTGGCTTGGAAACTTGTTTCTGAGTGCTTCTGGACAAAAGAAACAGCCTAAGTGACAACATGCTGTCAAAATGCTTTTCGGGCCCTGAAAACACTAAAAGTGACATGTTGCTGTTTTCTGACCAACTAGTGATGAAAACCACAAGAAACTGCCTTGCTACTATAGACTTCAGCAAAGTACATGTTTCTGGCTTGGAAACTTGTTTCTGAGTGCTTCTGGACAAAAGTAACAGCCTAAGTGACAACATGCTGTCAAAATGCTTTTTGGTGCTTGAAAACACTAAAAATGACATGTTGCTGTTTTCTGACCAACTAGTCATGAAAACCAGAAGAAACTGCCTTGCTACTATAGACTTCACCAAAGTACATGTTTCTGGCTTGGAAACTTGTTTCTGAGTGCTTCTGGACAAAACAAACAGCCTAAGTGACAACATGCTGTCAAAATGCTTTTCGGGCCCTGAAAACACTAAAAGTGACATGTTGCTGTTTTCTGACCAACTAGTGATGAAAACCAGAGGAAACTGCCTTGCTACTATAGACTTCACCAAAGTACATGTTTCTGGCTTGGAAACTTGTTTCTGAGTGCTTCTGGACAAAAGAAACAGCCTAAGTGACAACATGCTGTCAAAATGCTTTTCGGGCCCTGAAAACACTAAAAGTGACATGTTGCTGTTTTCTGACCAACTAGTGATGAAAACCAGAAGAAACTGCCTTGCTACTATAGACTTCAGCAAAGTACATGTTTCTGGCTTGGAAACTCGTTTCTGAGTGCTTCTGGACAAAAGAAACAGCCTAAGTGACAACATGCTGTCAAAATGCTTTTCGGGCCCTGAAAACACTAAAAGTGACATGTTGCTGTTTTCTGAGCAACTAGTGATGAAAACCACAAGAAACTGCCTTGCTACTATAGACTTCAGCAAAGTACATGTTTCTGGCTTGGAAACTCGTTTCTGAGTGCTTCTGGACAAAAGTAACAGCCTAAGTGACAACATGCTGTCAAAATGCTTTTTGGTGCTTGAAAACACTAAAAATGACATGTTGCTGTTTTCTGACCAACTAGTCATGAAAACCAGAAGAAACTGCCTTGCTACTATAGACTTCAGCAAAGTACATGTTTCTGGCTTGGAAACTTGTTTCTGAGTGCTTCTGGACAAAAGTAACAGCCTAAGTGACAACATGCTGTCAAAATGCTTTTCGGGCCCTGAAAACACTAAAAGTGACATGTTGCTGTTTTCTGAGCAACTAGTGATGAAAACCACAAGAAACTGCCTTGCTACTATAGACTTCAGCAAAGTACATGTTTCTGGCTTGGAAACTCGTTTCTGAGTGCTTCTGGACAAAAGTAACAGCCTAAGTGACAACATGCTGTCAAAATGCTTTTTGGTGCTTGAAAACACTAAAAATGACATGTTGCTGTTTTCTGACCAACTAGTCATGAAAACCAGAAGAAACTGCCTTGCTACTATAGACTTCACCAAAGTACATGTTTCTGGCTTGGAAACTTGTTTCTGAGTGCTTCTGGACAAAACAAACAGCCTAAGTGACAACATGCTGTCAAAATGCTTTTCGGGCCCTGAAAACACTAAAAGTGACATGTTGCTGTTTTCTGACCAACTAGTGATGAAAACCAGAGGAAACTGCCTTGCTACTATAGACTTCACCAAAGTACATGTTTCTGGCTTGGAAACTTGTTTCTGAGTGCTTCTGGACAAAAGAAACAGCCTAAGTGACAACATGCTGTCAAAATGCTTTTCGGGCCCTGAAAACACTAAAAGTGACATGTTGCTGTTTTCTGACCAACTAGTGATGAAAACCAGAAGAAACTGCCTTGCTACTATAGACTTCAGCAAAGTACATGTTTCTGGCTTGGAAACTCGTTTCTGAGTGCTTCTGGACAAAAGTAACAGCCTAAGTGACAACATGCTGTCAAAATGCTTTTCGGGCCCTGAAAACACTAAAAGTGACATGTTGCTGTTTTCTGAGCAACTAGTGATGAAAACCACAAGAAACTGCCTTGCTACTATAGACTTCAGCAAAGTACATGTTTCTGGCTTGGAAACTCGTTTCTGAGTGCTTCTGGACAAAAGTAACAGCCTAAGTGACAACATGCTGTCAAAATGCTTTTTGGTGCTTGAAAACACTAAAAATGACATGTTGCTGTTTTCTGACCAACTAGTCATGAAAACCAGAAGAAACTGCCTTGCTACTATAGACTTCACCAAAGTACATGTTTCTGGCTTGGAAACTTGTTTCTGAGTGCTTCTGGACAAAACAAACAGCCTAAGTGACAACATGCTGTCAAAATGCTTTTCGGGCCCTGAAAACACTAAAAGTGACATGTTGCTGTTTTCTGACCAACTAGTGATGAAAACCAGAGGAAACTGCCTTGCTACTATAGACTTCACCAAAGTACATGTTTCTGGCTTGGAAACTTGTTTCTGAGTGCTTCTGGACAAAAGAAACAGCCTAAGTGACAACATGCTGTCAAAATGCTTTTCGGGCCCTGAAAACACTAAAAGTGACATGTTGCTGTTTTCTGACCAACTAGTGATGAAAACCAGAAGAAACTGCCTTGCTACTATAGACTTCAGCAAAGTACATGTTTCTGGCTTGGAAACTCGTTTCTGAGTGCTTCTGGACAAAAGTAACAGCCTAAGTGACAACATGCTGTCAAAATGCTTTTCGGGCCCTGAAAACACTAAAAGTGACATGTTGCTGTTTTCTGAGCAACTAGTGATGAAAACCACAAGAAACTGCCTTGCTACTATAGACTTCAGCAAAGTACATGTTTCTGGCTTGGAAACTTGTTTCTGAGTGCTTCTGGACAAAAGTAACAGCCTAAGTGACAACATGCTGTCAAAATGCTTTTCGGGCCCTGAAAACACTAAAAGTGACATGTTGCTGTTTTCTGACCAACTAGTGATGAAAACCACAAGAAACTGCCTTGCTACTATAGACTTCAGCAAAGTACATGTTTCTGGCTTGGAAACTTGTTTCTGAGTGCTTCTGGACAAAAGTAACAGCCTAAGTGACAACATGCTGTCAAAATGCTTTTCGGGCCCTGAAAACACTAAAAGTGACATGTTGCTGTTTTCTGAGCAACTAGTGATGAAAACCAGAAGAAACTGCCTTGCTACCATAGACTTCAGCAAAGTACATGTTTCTGGCTTGGAAACTTGTTTCTGAGTGCTTCTGGACAAAAGTAACAGCCTCAGTGACAACATGCTGTCAAAATGCTTTTCGGGCCCTGAAAACACTAAAAGTGACATGTTGCTGTTTTCTGAGCAACTAGTGATGAAAACCACAAGAAACTGCCTTGCTACTATAGACTTCAGCAAAGTACATGTTTCTGGCTTGGAAACTCGTTTCTGAGTGCTTCTGGACAAAAGTAACAGCCTAAGTGACAACATGCTGTCAAAATGCTTTTTGGTGCTTGAAAACACTAAAAATGACATGTTGCTGTTTTCTGACCAACTAGTCATGAAAACCAGAAGAAACTGCCTTGCTACTATAGACTTCACCAAAGTACATGTTTCTGGCTTGGAAACTTGTTTCTGAGTGCTTCTGGACAAAACAAACAGCCTAAGTGACAACATGCTGTCAAAATGCTTTTCGGGCCCTGAAAACACTAAAAGTGACATGTTGCTGTTTTCTGACCAACTAGTGATGAAAACCAGAGGAAACTGCCTTGCTACTATAGACTTCACCAAAGTACATGTTTCTGGCTTGGAAACTTGTTTCTGAGTGCTTCTGGACAAAAGAAACAGCCTAAGTGACAACATGCTGTCAAAATGCTTTTCGGGCCCTGAAAACACTAAAAGTGACATGTTGCTGTTTTCTGACCAACTAGTGATGAAAACCAGAAGAAACTGCCTTGCTACTATAGACTTCAGCAAAGTACATGTTTCTGGCTTGGAAACTCGTTTCTGAGTGCTTCTGGACAAAAGTAACAGCCTAAGTGACAACATGCTGTCAAAATGCTTTTCGGGCCCTGAAAACACTAAAAGTGACATGTTGCTGTTTTCTGAGCAACTAGTGATGAAAACCACAAGAAACTGCCTTGCTACTATAGACTTCAGCAAAGTACATGTTTCTGGCTTGGAAACTCGTTTCTGAGTGCTTCTGGACAAAAGTAACAGCCTAAGTGACAACATGCTGTCAAAATGCTTTTTGGTGCTTGAAAACACTAAAAATGACATGTTGCTGTTTTCTGACCAACTAGTCATGAAAACCAGAAGAAACTGCCTTGCTACTATAGACTTCAGCAAAGTACATGTTTCTGGCTTGGAAACTTGTTTCTGAGTGCTTCTGGACAAAAGTAACAGCCTAAGTGACAACATGCTGTCAAAATGCTTTTCGGGCCCTGAAAACACTAAAAGTGACATGTTGCTGTTTTCTGAGCAACTAGTGATGAAAACCACAAGAAACTGCCTTGCTACTATAGACTTCAGCAAAGTACATGTTTCTGGCTTGGAAACTTGTTTCTGAGTGCTTCTGGACAAAAGTAACAGCCTCAGTGACAACATGCTGTCAAAATGCTTTTCGGGCCCTGAAAACACTAAAAGTGACATGTTGCTGTTTTCTGACCAACTAGTGATGAAAACCACAAGAAACTGCCTTGCTACTATAGACTTCACCAAAGTACATGTTTCTGGCTTGGAAACTCGTTTCTGAGTGCTTCTGGACAAAAGTAACAGCCTAAGTGACAACATGCTGTCAAAATGCTTTTTGGTGCTTGAAAACACTAAAAATGACATGTTGCTGTTTTCTGACCAACTAGTCATGAAAACCAGAAGAAACTGCCTTGCTACTATAGACTTCACCAAAGTACATGTTTCTGGCTTGGAAACTTGTTTCTGAGTGCTTCTGGACAAAAGAAACAGCCTAAGTGACAACATGCTGTCAAAATGCTTTTCGGGCCCTGAAAACACTAAAAGTGACATGTTGCTGTTTTCTGACCAACTAGTGATGAAAA
The DNA here is from genome assembly GCF_041903045.1 of Epinephelus lanceolatus. Classification (NCBI taxonomy): domain Eukaryota; kingdom Metazoa; phylum Chordata; class Actinopteri; order Perciformes; family Serranidae; genus Epinephelus; species Epinephelus lanceolatus. The sequence goes on along the minus strand of NW_027556808.1, from coordinate 23,620 downwards.
CCACAAGAAACTGCCTTGCTACTATAGACTTCAGCAAAGTACATGTTTCTGGCTTGGAAACTTGTTTCTGAGTGCTTCTGGTGAAAAGTAACAGCCTAAGTGACAACATGCTGTCAAAATGCTTTTCGGGCCCTGAAAACACTAAAAGTGACATGTTGCTGTTTTCTGACCAACTAGTGATGAAAACCAGAGGAAACTGCCTTGCTACTATAGACTTCACCAAAGTACATGTTTCTGGCTTGGAAACTCGTTTCTGAGTGCTTCTGGACAAAAGAAACAGCCTAAGTGACAACATGCTGTCAAAATGCTTTTCGGGCCCTGAAAACACTAAAAGTGACATGTTGCTGTTTTCTGACCAACTAGTGATGAAAACCAGAAGAAACTGCCTTGCTACTATAGACTTCAGCAAAGTACATGTTTCTGGCTTGGAAACTCGTTTCTGAGTGCTTCTGGACAAAAGTAACAGCCTAAGTGACAACATGCTGTCAAAATGCTTTTCGGGCCCTGAAAACACTAAAAGTGACATGTTGCTGTTTTCTGAGCAACTAGTGATGAAAACCACAAGAAACTGCCTTGCTACTATAGACTTCAGCAAAGTACATGTTTCTGGCTTGGAAACTCGTTTCTGAGTGCTTCTGGACAAAAGTAACAGCCTAAGTGACAACATGCTGTCAAAATGCTTTTTGGTGCTTGAAAACACTAAAAATGACATGTTGCTGTTTTCTGACCAACTAGTCATGAAAACCAGAAGAAACTGCCTTGCTACTATAGACTTCAGCAAAGTACATGTTTCTGGCTTGGAAACTCGTTTCTGAGTGCTTCTGGACAAAAGTAACAGCCTAAGTGACAACATGCTGTCAAAATGCTTTTCGGGCCCTGAAAACACTAAAAGTGACATGTTGCTGTTTTCTGAGCAACTAGTGATGAAAACCACAAGAAACTGCCTTGCTACTATAGACTTCAGCAAAGTACATGTTTCTGGCTTGGAAACTTGTTTCTGAGTGCTTCTGGACAAAAGTAACAGCCTAAGTGACAACATGCTGTCAAAATGCTTTTCGGGCCCTGAAAACACTAAAAGTGACATGTTGCTGTTTTCTGACCAACTAGTGATGAAAACCACAAGAAACTGCCTTGCTACTATAGACTTCAGCAAAGTACATGTTTCTGGCTTGGAAACTTGTTTCTGAGTGCTTCTGGACAAAAGTAACAGCCTAAGTGACAACATGCTGTCAAAATGCTTTTCGGGCCCTGAAAACACTAAAAGTGACATGTTGCTGTTTTCTGACCAACTAGTGATGAAAACCAGAAGAAACTGCCTTGCTACCATAGACTTCAGCAAAGTACATGTTTCTGGCTTGGAAACTTGTTTCTGAGTGCTTCTGGACAAAAGTAACAGCCTCAGTGACAACATGCTGTCAAAATGCTTTTCGGGCCCTGAAAACACTAAAAGTGACATGTTGCTGTTTTCTGACCAACTAGTGATGAAAACCACAAGAAACTGCCTTGCTACTATAGACTTCACCAAAGTACATGTTTCTGGCTTGGAAACTCGTTTCTGAGTGCTTCTGGACAAAAGTAACAGCCTAAGTGACAACATGCTGTCAAAATGCTTTTTGGTGCTTGAAAACACTAAAAATGACATGTTGCTGTTTTCTGAGCAACTAGTGATGAAAACCACAAGAAACTGCCTTGCTACTATAGACTTCAGCAAAGTACATGTTTCTGGCTTGGAAACTCGTTTCTGAGTGCTTCTGGACAAAAGTAACAGCCTAAGTGACAACATGCTGTCAAAATGCTTTTTGGTGCTTGAAAACACTAAAAATGACATGTTGCTGTTTTCTGACCAACTAGTCATGAAAACCAGAAGAAACTGCCTTGCTACTATAGACTTCACCAAAGTACATGTTTCTGGCTTGGAAACTTGTTTCTGAGTGCTTCTGGACAAAACAAACAGCCTAAGTGACAACATGCTGTCAAAATGCTTTTCGGGCCCTGAAAACACTAAAAGTGACATGTTGCTGTTTTCTGACCAACTAGTGATGAAAACCACAAGAAACTGCCTTGCTACTATAGACTTCAGCAAAGTACATGTTTCTGGCTTGGAAACTTGTTTCTGAGTGCTTCTGGTGAAAAGTAACAGCCTAAGTGACAACATGCTGTCAAAATGCTTTTCGGGCCCTGAAAACACTAAAAGTGACATGTTGCTGTTTTCTGAGCAACTAGTGATGAAAACCACAAGAAACTGCCTTGCTACTATAGACTTCAGCAAAGTACATGTTTCTGGCTTGGAAACTCGTTTCTGAGTGCTTCTGGACAAAAGTAACAGCCTAAGTGACAACATGCTGTCAAAATGCTTTTTGGTGCTTGAAAACACTAAAAATGACATGTTGCTGTTTTCTGACCAACTAGTCATGAAAACCAGAAGAAACTGCCTTGCTACTATAGACTTCACCAAAGTACATGTTTCTGGCTTGGAAACTTGTTTCTGAGTGCTTCTGGACAAAACAAACAGCCTAAGTGACAACATGCTGTCAAAATGCTTTTCGGGCCCTGAAAACACTAAAAGTGACATGTTGCTGTTTTCTGACCAACTAGTGATGAAAACCAGAGGAAACTGCCTTGCTACTATAGACTTCACCAAAGTACATGTTTCTGGCTTGGAAACTTGTTTCTGAGTGCTTCTGGACAAAAGAAACAGCCTAAGTGACAACATGCTGTCAAAATGCTTTTCGGGCCCTGAAAACACTAAAAGTGACATGTTGCTGTTTTCTGACCAACTAGTGATGAAAACCAGAAGAAACTGCCTTGCTACTATAGACTTCAGCAAAGTACATGTTTCTGGCTTGGAAACTCGTTTCTGAGTGCTTCTGGACAAAAGTAACAGCCTAAGTGACAACATGCTGTCAAAATGCTTTTCGGGCCCTGAAAACACTAAAAGTGACATGTTGCTGTTTTCTGAGCAACTAGTGATGAAAACCACAAGAAACTGCCTTGCTACTATAGACTTCAGCAAAGTACATGTTTCTGGCTTGGAAACTCGTTTCTGAGTGCTTCTGGACAAAAGTAACAGCCTAAGTGACAACATGCTGTCAAAATGCTTTTTGGTGCTTGAAAACACTAAAAATGACATGTTGCTGTTTTCTGACCAACTAGTCATGAAAACCAGAAGAAACTGCCTTGCTACTATAGACTTCAGCAAAGTACATGTTTCTGGCTTGGAAACTTGTTTCTGAGTGCTTCTGGACAAAAGTAACAGCCTAAGTGACAACATGCTGTCAAAATGCTTTTCGGGCCCTGAAAACACTAAAAGTGACATGTTGCTGTTTTCTGAGCAACTAGTGATGAAAACCACAAGAAACTGCCTTGCTACTATAGACTTCAGCAAAGTACATGTTTCTGGCTTGGAAACTTGTTTCTGAGTGCTTCTGGACAAAAGTAACAGCCTAAGTGACAACATGCTGTCAAAATGCTTTTCGGGCCCTGAAAACACTAAAAGTGACATGTTGCTGTTTTCTGACCAACTAGTGATGAAAACCACAAGAAACTGCCTTGCTACTATAGACTTCAGCAAAGTACATGTTTCTGGCTTGGAAACTTGTTTCTGAGTGCTTCTGGACAAAAGTAACAGCCTAAGTGACAACATGCTGTCAAAATGCTTTTCGGGCCCTGAAAACACTAAAAGTGACATGTTGCTGTTTTCTGACCAACTAGTGATGAAAACCAGAAGAAACTGCCTTGCTACTATAGACTTCACCAAAGTACATGTTTCTGGCTTGGAAACTTGTTTCTGAGTGCTTCTGGACAAAAGAAACAGCCTAAGTGACAACATGCTGTCAAAATGCTTTTCGGGCCCTGAAAACACTAAAAGTGACATGTTGCTGTTTTCTGACCAACTAGTGATGAAAACCACAAGAAACTGCCTTGCTACTATAGACTTCAGCAAAGTACATGTTTCTGGCTTGGAAACTTGTTTCTGAGTGCTTCTGGTGAAAAGTAACAGCCTAAGTGACAACATGCTGTCAAAATGCTTTTCGGGCCCTGAAAACACTAAAAGTGACATGTTGCTGTTTTCTGACCAACTAGTGATGAAAACCACAAGAAACTGCCTTGCTACTATAGACTTCAGCAAAGTACATGTTTCTGGCTTGGAAACTTGTTTCTGAGTGCTTCTGGACAAAAGTAACAGCCTAAGTGACAACATGCTGTCAAAATGCTTTTCGGGCCCTGAAAACACTAAAAGTGACATGTTGCTGTTTTCTGACCAACTAGTGATGAAAACCACAAGAAACTGCCTTGCTACTATAGACTTCAGCAAAGTACATGTTTCTGGCTTGGAAACTTGTTTCTGAGTGCTTCTGGACAAAAGTAACAGCCTAAGTGACAACATGCTGTCAAAATGCTTTTCGGGCCCTGAAAACACTAAAAGTGACATGTTGCTGTTTTCTGACCAACTAGTGATGAAAACCACAAGAAACTGCCTTGCTACTATAGACTTCAGCAAAGTACATGTTTCTGGCTTGGAAACTTGTTTCTGAGTGCTTCTGGACAAAAGTAACAGCCTAAGTGACAACATGCTGTCAAAATGCTTTTCGGGCCCTGAAAACACTAAAAGTGACATGTTGCTGTTTTCTGACCAACTAGTGATGAAAACCAGAGGAAACTGCCTTGCTACCATAGACTTCAGCAAAGTACATGTTTCTGGCTTGGAAACTTGTTTCTGAGTGCTTCTGGACAAAAGTAACAGCCTCAGTGACAACATGCTGTCAAAATGCTTTTCGGGCCCTGAAAACACTAAAAGTGACATGTTGCTGTTTTCTGACCAACTAGTGATGAAAACCAGAAGAAACTGCCTTGCTACTATAGACTTCACCAAAGTACATGTTTCTGGCTTGGAAACTTGTTTCTGAGTGTTTCTGGTGAAAAGTAACAGCCTAAGTGACAACATGCTGTCAAAATGCTTTTCGGGCCCTGAAAACACTAAAAGTGACATGTTGCTGTTTTCTGACCAACTAGTGATGAAAACCACAAGAAACTGCCTTGCTACTATAGACTTCAGCAAAGTACATGTTTCTGGCTTGGAAACTTGTTTCTGAGTGCTTCTGGTGAAAAGTAACAGCCTAAGTGACAACATGCTGTCAAAATGCTTTTCGGGCCCTGAAAACACTAAAAGTGACATGTTGCTGTTTTCTGACCAACTAGTGATGAAAACCACAAGAAACTGCCTTGCTACTATAGACTTCAGCAAAGTACATGTTTCTGGCTTGGAAACTTGTTTCTGAGTGCTTCTGGACAAAAGTAACAGCCTAAGTGACAACATGCTGTCAAAATGCTTTTCGGGCCCTGAAAACACTAAAAGTGACATGTTGCTGTTTTCTGACCAACTAGTGATGAAAACCACAAGAAACTGCCTTGCTACTATAGACTTCAGCAAAGTACATGTTTCTGGCTTGGAAACTTGTTTCTGAGTGCTTCTGGACAAAAGTAACAGCCTAAGTGACAACATGCTGTCAAAATGCTTTTCGGGCCCTGAAAACACTAAAAGTGACATGTTGCTGTTTTCTGACCAACTAGTGATGAAAACCACAAGAAACTGCCTTGCTACTATAGACTTCAGCAAAGTACATGTTTCTGGCTTGGAAACTTGTTTCTGAGTGCTTCTGGACAAAAGTAACAGCCTAAGTGACAACATGCTGTCAAAATGCTTTTCGGGCCCTGAAAACACTAAAAGTGACATGTTGCTGTTTTCTGACCAACTAGTGATGAAAACCAGAAGAAACTGCCTTGCTACTATAGACTTCACCAAAGTACATGTTTCTGGCTTGGAAACTTGTTTCTGAGTGTTTCTGGTGAAAAGTAACAGCCTAAGTGACAACATGCTGTCAAAATGCTTTTCGGGCCCTGAAAACACTAAAAGTGACATGTTGCTGTTTTCTGACCAACTAGTGATGAAAACCACAAGAAACTGCCTTGCTACTATAGACTTCAGCAAAGTACATGTTTCTGGCTTGGAAACTTGTTTCTGAGTGCTTCTGGTGAAAAGTAACAGCCTAAGTGACAACATGCTGTCAAAATGCTTTTCGGGCCCTGAAAACACTAAAAGTGACATGTTGCTGTTTTCTGACCAACTAGTGATGAAAACCACAAGAAACTGCCTTGCTACTATAGACTTCAGCAAAGTACATGTTTCTGGCTTGGAAACTTGTTTCTGAGTGCTTCTGGACAAAAGTAACAGCCTAAGTGACAACATGCTGTCAAAATGCTTTTCGGGCCCTGAAAACACTAAAAGTGACATGTTGCTGTTTTCTGACCAACTAGTGATGAAAACCACAAGAAACTGCCTTGCTACTATAGACTTCAGCAAAGTACATGTTTCTGGCTTGGAAACTTGTTTCTGAGTGCTTCTGGACAAAAGTAACAGCCTAAGTGACAACATGCTGTCAAAATGCTTTTCGGGCCCTGAAAACACTAAAAGTGACATGTTGCTGTTTTCTGACCAACTAGTGATGAAAACCAGAAGAAACTGCCTTGCTACCATAGACTTCAGCAAAGTACATGTTTCTGGCTTGGAAACTTGTTTCTGAGTGCTTCTGGACAAAAGTAACAGCCTCAGTGACAACATGCTGTCAAAATGCTTTTCGGGCCCTGAAAACACTAAAAGTGACATGTTGCTGTTTTCTGACCAACTAGTGATGAAAACCAGAAGAAACTGCCTTGCTACTATAGACTTCACCAAAGTACATGTTTCTGGCTTGGAAACTTGTTTCTGAGTGCTTCTGGTGAAAAGTAACAGCCTAAGTGACAACATGCTGTCAAAATGCTTTTCGGGCCCTGAAAACACTAAAAGTGACATGTTGCTGTTTTCTGACCAACTAGTGATGAAAACCAGAAGAAACTGCCTTGCTACTATAGACTTCAGCAAAGTACATGTTTCTGGCTTGGAAACTTGTTTCTGAGTGCTTCTGGACAAAAGTAACAGCCTAAGTGACAACATGCTGTCAAAATGCTTTTCGGGCCCTGAAAACACTAAAAGTGACATGTTGCTGTTTTCTGAGCAACTAGTGATGAAAACCACAAGAAACTGCCTTGCTACTATAGACTTCAGCAAAGTACATGTTTCTGGCTTGGAAACTCGTTTCTGAGTGCTTCTGGACAAAAGTAACAGCCTAAGTGACAACATGCTGTCAAAATGCTTTTTGGTGCTTGAAAACACTAAAAATGACATGTTGCTGTTTTCTGACCAACTAGTCATGAAAACCAGAAGAAACTGCCTTGCTACTATAGACTTCAGCAAAGTACATGTTTCTGGCTTGGAAACTTGTTTCTGAGTGCTTCTGGACAAAAGTAACAGCCTAAGTGACAACATGCTGTCAAAATGCTTTTTGGTGCTTGAAAACACTAAAAATGACATGTTGCTGTTTTCTGACCAACTAGTCATGAAAACCAGAAGAAACTGCCTTGCTACTATAGACTTCACCAAAGTACATGTTTCTGGCTTGGAAACTTGTTTCTGAGTGCTTCTGGACAAAACAAACAGCCTAAGTGACAACATGCTGTCAAAATGCTTTTCGGGCCCTGAAAACACTAAAAGTGACATGTTGCTGTTTTCTGACCAACTAGTGATGAAAACCAGAGGAAACTGCCTTGCTACTATAGACTTCACCAAAGTACATGTTTCTGGCTTGGAAACTTGTTTCTGAGTGCTTCTGGACAAAAGAAACAGCCTAAGTGACAACATGCTGTCAAAATGCTTTTCGGGCCCTGAAAACACTAAAAGTGACATGTTGCTGTTTTCTGACCAACTAGTGATGAAAACCAGAAGAAACTGCCTTGCTACTATAGACTTCAGCAAAGTACATGTTTCTGGCTTGGAAACTCGTTTCTGAGTGCTTCTGGACAAAAGAAACAGCCTAAGTGACAACATGCTGTCAAAATGCTTTTCGGGCCCTGAAAACACTAAAAGTGACATGTTGCTGTTTTCTGAGCAACTAGTGATGAAAACCACAAGAAACTGCCTTGCTACTATAGACTTCAGCAAAGTACATGTTTCTGGCTTGGAAACTCGTTTCTGAGTGCTTCTGGACAAAAGTAACAGCCTAAGTGACAACATGCTGTCAAAATGCTTTTTGGTGCTTGAAAACACTAAAAATGACATGTTGCTGTTTTCTGACCAACTAGTCATGAAAACCAGAAGAAACTGCCTTGCTACTATAGACTTCAGCAAAGTACATGTTTCTGGCTTGGAAACTTGTTTCTGAGTGCTTCTGGACAAAAGTAACAGCCTAAGTGACAACATGCTGTCAAAATGCTTTTCGGGCCCTGAAAACACTAAAAGTGACATGTTGCTGTTTTCTGAGCAACTAGTGATGAAAACCACAAGAAACTGCCTTGCTACTATAGACTTCAGCAAAGTACATGTTTCTGGCTTGGAAACTCGTTTCTGAGTGCTTCTGGACAAAAGTAACAGCCTAAGTGACAACATGCTGTCAAAATGCTTTTTGGTGCTTGAAAACACTAAAAATGACATGTTGCTGTTTTCTGACCAACTAGTCATGAAAACCAGAAGAAACTGCCTTGCTACTATAGACTTCACCAAAGTACATGTTTCTGGCTTGGAAACTTGTTTCTGAGTGCTTCTGGACAAAACAAACAGCCTAAGTGACAACATGCTGTCAAAATGCTTTTCGGGCCCTGAAAACACTAAAAGTGACATGTTGCTGTTTTCTGACCAACTAGTGATGAAAACCAGAGGAAACTGCCTTGCTACTATAGACTTCACCAAAGTACATGTTTCTGGCTTGGAAACTTGTTTCTGAGTGCTTCTGGACAAAAGAAACAGCCTAAGTGACAACATGCTGTCAAAATGCTTTTCGGGCCCTGAAAACACTAAAAGTGACATGTTGCTGTTTTCTGACCAACTAGTGATGAAAACCAGAAGAAACTGCCTTGCTACTATAGACTTCAGCAAAGTACATGTTTCTGGCTTGGAAACTCGTTTCTGAGTGCTTCTGGACAAAAGTAACAGCCTAAGTGACAACATGCTGTCAAAATGCTTTTCGGGCCCTGAAAACACTAAAAGTGACATGTTGCTGTTTTCTGAGCAACTAGTGATGAAAACCACAAGAAACTGCCTTGCTACTATAGACTTCAGCAAAGTACATGTTTCTGGCTTGGAAACTCGTTTCTGAGTGCTTCTGGACAAAAGTAACAGCCTAAGTGACAACATGCTGTCAAAATGCTTTTTGGTGCTTGAAAACACTAAAAATGACATGTTGCTGTTTTCTGACCAACTAGTCATGAAAACCAGAAGAAACTGCCTTGCTACTATAGACTTCACCAAAGTACATGTTTCTGGCTTGGAAACTTGTTTCTGAGTGCTTCTGGACAAAACAAACAGCCTAAGTGACAACATGCTGTCAAAATGCTTTTCGGGCCCTGAAAACACTAAAAGTGACATGTTGCTGTTTTCTGACCAACTAGTGATGAAAACCACAAGAAACTGCCTTGCTACTATAGACTTCAGCAAAGTACATGTTTCTGGCTTGGAAACTTGTTTCTGAGTGCTTCTGGTGAAAAGTAACAGCCTAAGTGACAACATGCTGTCAAAATGCTTTTCGGGCCCTGAAAACACTAAAAGTGACATGTTGCTGTTTTCTGAGCAACTAGTGATGAAAACCACAAGAAACTGCCTTGCTACTATAGACTTCAGCAAAGTACATGTTTCTGGCTTGGAAACTCGTTTCTGAGTGCTTCTGGACAAAAGTAACAGCCTAAGTGACAACATGCTGTCAAAATGCTTTTTGGTGCTTGAAAACACTAAAATGACATGTTGCTGTTTTCTGACCAACTAGTCATGAAAACCAGAAGAAACTGCCTTGCTACTATAGACTTCACCAAAGTACATGTTTCTGGCTTGGAAACTTGTTTCTGAGTGCTTCTGGACAAAACAAACAGCCTAAGTGACAACATGCTGTCAAAATGCTTTTCGGGCCCTGAAAACACTAAAAGTGACATGTTGCTGTTTTCTGACCAACTAGTGATGAAAACCAGAGGAAACTGCCTTGCTACTATAGACTTCACCAAAGTACATGTTTCTGGCTTGGAAACTTGTTTCTGAGTGCTTCTGGACAAAAGAAACAGCCTAAGTGACAACATGCTGTCAAAATGCTTTTCGGGCCCTGAAAACACTAAAAGTGACATGTTGCTGTTTTCTGACCAACTAGTGATGAAAACCAGAAGAAACTGCCTTGCTACTATAGACTTCAGCAAAGTACATGTTTCTGGCTTGGAAACTCGTTTCTGAGTGCTTCTGGACAAAAGTAACAGCCTAAGTGACAACATGCTGTCAAAATGCTTTTCGGGCCCTGAAAACACTAAAAGTGACATGTTGCTGTTTTCTGAGCAACTAGTGATGAAAACCACAAGAAACTGCCTTGCTACTATAGACTTCAGCAAAGTACATGTTTCTGGCTTGGAAACTCGTTTCTGAGTGCTTCTGGACAAAAGTAACAGCCTAAGTGACAACATGCTGTCAAAATGCTTTTTGGTGCTTGAAAACACTAAAAATGACATGTTGCTGTTTTCTGACCAACTAGTCATGAAAACCAGAAGAAACTGCCTTGCTACTATAGACTTCAGCAAAGTACATGTTTCTGGCTTGGAAACTTGTTTCTGAGTGCTTCTGGACAAAAGTAACAGCCTAAGTGACAACATGCTGTCAAAATGCTTTTCGGGCCCTGAAAACACTAAAAGTGACATGTTGCTGTTTTCTGAGCAACTAGTGATGAAAACCACAAGAAACTGCCTTGCTACTATAGACTTCAGCAAAGTACATGTTTCTGGCTTGGAAACTTGTTTCTGAGTGCTTCTGGACAAAAGTAACAGCCTAAGTGACAACATGCTGTCAAAATGCTTTTCGGGCCCTGAAAACACTAAAAGTGACATGTTGCTGTTTTCTGACCAACTAGTGATGAAAACCACAAGAAACTGCCTTGCTACTATAGACTTCAGCAAAGTACATGTTTCTGGCTTGGAACTTGTTTCTGAGTGCTTCTGGACAAAAGTAACAGCCTAAGTGACAACATGCTGTCAAAATGCTTTTCGGGCCCTGAAAACACTAAAAGTGACATGTTGCTGTTTTCTGACCAACTAGTGATGAAAACCAGAAGAAACTGCCTTGCTACCATAGACTTCAGCAAAGTACATGTTTCTGGCTTGGAAACTTGTTTCTGAGTGCTTCTGGACAAAAGTAACAGCCTCAGTGACAACATGCTGTCAAAATGCTTTTCGGGCCCTGAAAACACTAAAAGTGACATGTTGCTGTTTTCTGACCAACTAGTGATGAAAACCACAAGAAACTGCCTTGCTACTATAGACTTCACCAAAGTACATGTTTCTGGCTTGGAAACTCGTTTCTGAGTGCTTCTGGACAAAAGTAACAGCCTAAGTGACAACATGCTGTCAAAATGCTTTTTGGTGCTTGAAAACACTAAAAATGACATGTTGCTGTTTTCTGACCAACTAGTCATGAAAACCAGAAGAAACTGCCTTGCTACTATAGACTTCACCAAAGTACATGTTTCTGGCTTGGAAACTTGTTTCTGAGTGCTTCTGGACAAAAGAAACAGCCTAAGTGACAACATGCTGTCAAAATGCTTTTCGGGCCCTGAAAACACTAAAAGTGACATGTTGCTGTTTTCTGACCAACTAGTGATGAAAACCACAAGAAACTGCCTTGCTACTATAGACTTCAGCAAAGTACATGTTTCTGGCTTGGAAACTTGTTTCTGAGTGCTTCTGGTGAAAAGTAACAGCCTAAGTGACAACATGCTGTCAAAATGCTTTTCGGGCCCTGAAAACACTAAAAGTGACATGTTGCTGTTTTCTGACCAACTAGTGATGAAAACCACAAGAAACTGCCTTGCTACTATAGACTTCAGCAAAGTACATGTTTCTGGCTTGGAAACTTGTTTCTGAGTGCTTCTGGACAAAAGTAACAGCCTAAGTGACAACATGCTGTCAAAATGCTTTTCGGGCCCTGAAAACACTAAAAGTGACATGTTGCTGTTTTCTGACCAACTAGTGATGAAAACCACAAGAAACTGCCTTGCTACTATAGACTTCAGCAAAGTACATGTTTCTGGCTTGGAAACTTGTTTCTGAGTGCTTCTGGACAAAAGTAACAGCCTAAGTGACAACATGCTGTCAAAATGCTTTTCGGGCCCTGAAAACACTAAAAGTGACATGTTGCTGTTTTCTGACCAACTAGTGATGAAAACCACAAGAAACTGCCTTGCTACTATAGACTTCAGCAAAGTACATGTTTCTGGCTTGGAAACTTGTTTCTGAGTGCTTCTGGACAAAAGTAACAGCCTAAGTGACAACATGCTGTCAAAATGCTTTTCGGGCCCTGAAAACACTAAAAGTGACATGTTGCTGTTTTCTGACCAACTAGTGATGAAAACCAGAGGAAACTGCCTTGCTACCATAGACTTCAGCAAAGTACATGTTTCTGGCTTGGAAACTTGTTTCTGAGTGCTTCTGGACAAAAGTAACAGCCTCAGTGACAACATGCTGTCAAAATGCTTTTCGGGCCCTGAAAACACTAAAAGTGACATGTTGCTGTTTTCTGACCAACTAGTGATGAAAACCAGAAGAAACTGCCTTGCTACTATAGACTTCACCAAAGTACATGTTTCTGGCTTGGAAACTTGTTTCTGAGTGTTTCTGGTGAAAAGTAACAGCCTAAGTGACAACATGCTGTCAAAATGCTTTTCGGGCCCTGAAAACACTAAAAGTGACATGTTGCTGTTTTCTGACCAACTAGTGATGAAAACCACAAGAAACTGCCTTGCTACTATAGACTTCAGCAAAGTACATGTTTCTGGCTTGGAAACTTGTTTCTGAGTGCTTCTGGTGAAAAGTAACAGCCTAAGTGACAACATGCTGTCAAAATGCTTTTCGGGCCCTGAAAACACTAAAAGTGACATGTTGCTGTTTTCTGACCAACTAGTGATGAAAACCACAAGAAACTGCCTTGCTACTATAGACTTCAGCAAAGTACATGTTTCTGGCTTGGAAACTTGTTTCTGAGTGCTTCTGGACAAAAGTAACAGCCTAAGTGACAACATGCTGTCAAAATGCTTTTCGGGCCCTGAAAACACTAAAAGTGACATGTTGCTGTTTTCTGACCAACTAGTGATGAAAACCACAAGAAACTGCCTTGCTACTATAGACTTCAGCAAAGTACATGTTTCTGGCTTGGAAACTTGTTTCTGAGTGCTTCTGGACAAAAGTAACAGCCTAAGTGACAACATGCTGTCAAAATGCTTTTCGGGCCCTGAAAACACTAAAAGTGACATGTTGCTGTTTTCTGACCAACTAGTGATGAAAACCACAAGAAACTGCCTTGCTACTATAGACTTCAGCAAAGTACATGTTTCTGGCTTGGAAACTTGTTTCTGAGTGCTTCTGGACAAAAGTAACAGCCTAAGTGACAACATGCTGTCAAAATGCTTTTCGGGCCCTGAAAACACTAAAAGTGACATGTTGCTGTTTTCTGACCAACTAGTGATGAAAACCAGAAGAAACTGCCTTGCTACTATAGACTTCACCAAAGTACATGTTTCTGGCTTGGAAACTTGTTTCTGAGTGTTTCTGGTGAAAAGTAACAGCCTAAGTGACAACATGCTGTCAAAATGCTTTTCGGGCCCTGAAAACACTAAAAGTGACATGTTGCTGTTTTCTGACCAACTAGTGATGAAAACCACAAGAAACTGCCTTGCTACTATAGACTTCAGCAAAGTACATGTTTCTGGCTTGGAAACTTGTTTCTGAGTGCTTCTGGTGAAAAGTAACAGCCTAAGTGACAACATGCTGTCAAAATGCTTTTCGGGCCCTGAAAACACTAAAAGTGACATGTTGCTGTTTTCTGACCAACTAGTGATGAAAACCACAAGAAACTGCCTTGCTACTATAGACTTCAGCAAAGTACATGTTTCTGGCTTGGAAACTTGTTTCTGAGTGCTTCTGGACAAAAGTAACAGCCTAAGTGACAACATGCTGTCAAAATGCTTTTCGGGCCCTGAAAACACTAAAAGTGACATGTTGCTGTTTTCTGACCAACTAGTGATGAAAACCACAAGAAACTGCCTTGCTACTATAGACTTCAGCAAAGTACATGTTTCTGGCTTGGAAACTTGTTTCTGAGTGCTTCTGGACAAAAGTAACAGCCTAAGTGACAACATGCTGTCAAAATGCTTTTCGGGCCCTGAAAACACTAAAAGTGACATGTTGCTGTTTTCTGACCAACTAGTGATGAAAACCAGAAGAAACTGCCTTGCTACCATAGACTTCAGCAAAGTACATGTTTCTGGCTTGGAAACTTGTTTCTGAGTGCTTCTGGACAAAAGTAACAGCCTCAGTGACAACATGCTGTCAAAATGCTTTTCGGGCCCTGAAAACACTAAAAGTGACATGTTGCTGTTTTCTGACCAACTAGTGATGAAAACCAGAAGAAACTGCCTTGCTACTATAGACTTCACCAAAGTACATGTTTCTGGCTTGGAAACTTGTTTCTGAGTGCTTCTGGTGAAAAGTAACAGCCTAAGTGACAACATGCTGTCAAAATGCTTTTCGGGCCCTGAAAACACTAAAAGTGACATGTTGCTGTTTTCTGACACCAACTAGTGATGAAAACCAGAAGAAACTGCCTTGCTACTATAGACTTCAGCAAAGTACATGTTTCTGGCTTGGAAACTTGTTTCTGAGTGCTTCTGGACAAAAGTAACAGCCTAAGTGACAACATGCTGTCAAAATGCTTTTCGGGCCCTGAAAACACTAAAAGTGACATGTTGCTGTTTTCTGAGCAACTAGTGATGAAAACCACAAGAAACTGCCTTGCTACTATAGACTTCAGCAAAGTACATGTTTCTGGCTTGGAAACTCGTTTCTGAGTGCTTCTGGACAAAAGTAACAGCCTAAGTGACAACATGCTGTCAAAATGCTTTTTGGTGCTTGAAAACACTAAAAATGACATGTTGCTGTTTTCTGACCAACTAGTCATGAAAACCAGAAGAAACTGCCTTGCTACTATAGACTTCAGCAAAGTACATGTTTCTGGCTTGGAAACTTGTTTCTGAGTGCTTCTGGACAAAAGTAACAGCCTAAGTGACAACATGCTGTCAAAATGCTTTTTGGTGCTTGAAAACACTAAAAATGACATGTTGCTGTTTTCTGACCAACTAGTCATGAAAACCAGAAGAAACTGCCTTGCTACTATAGACTTCACCAAAGTACATGTTTCTGGCTTGGAAACTTGTTTCTGAGTGCTTCTGGACAAAACAAACAGCCTAAGTGACAACATGCTGTCAAAATGCTTTTCGGGCCCTGAAAACACTAAAAGTGACATGTTGCTGTTTTCTGACCAACTAGTGATGAAAACCAGAGGAAACTGCCTTGCTACTATAGACTTCACCAAAGTACATGTTTCTGGCTTGGAAACTTGTTTCTGAGTGCTTCTGGACAAAAGAAACAGCCTAAGTGACAACATGCTGTCAAAATGCTTTTCGGGCCCTGAAAACACTAAAAGTGACATGTTGCTGTTTTCTGACCAACTAGTGATGAAAACCAGAAGAAACTGCCTTGCTACTATAGACTTCAGCAAAGTACATGTTTCTGGCTTGGAAACTCGTTTCTGAGTGCTTCTGGACAAAAGAAACAGCCTAAGTGACAACATGCTGTCAAAATGCTTTTCGGGCCCTGAAAACACTAAAAGTGACATGTTGCTGTTTTCTGAGCAACTAGTGATGAAAACCACAAGAAACTGCCTTGCTACTATAGACTTCAGCAAAGTACATGTTTCTGGCTTGGAAACTCGTTTCTGAGTGCTTCTGGACAAAAGTAACAGCCTAAGTGACAACATGCTGTCAAAATGCTTTTTGGTGCTTGAAAACACTAAAAATGACATGTTGCTGTTTTCTGACCAACTAGTCATGAAAACCAGAAGAAACTGCCTTGCTACTATAGACTTCAGCAAAGTACATGTTTCTGGCTTGGAAACTTGTTTCTGAGTGCTTCTGGACAAAAGTAACAGCCTAAGTGACAACATGCTGTCAAAATGCTTTTCGGGCCCTGAAAACACTAAAAGTGACATGTTGCTGTTTTCTGAGCAACTAGTGATGAAAACCACAAGAAACTGCCTTGCTACTATAGACTTCAGCAAAGTACATGTTTCTGGCTTGGAAACTCGTTTCTGAGTGCTTCTGGACAAAAGTAACAGCCTAAGTGACAACATGCTGTCAAAATGCTTTTTGGTGCTTGAAAACACTAAAAATGACATGTTGCTGTTTTCTGACCAACTAGTCATGAAAACCAGAAGAAACTGCCTTGCTACTATAGACTTCACCAAAGTACATGTTTCTGGCTTGGAAACTTGTTTCTGAGTGCTTCTGGACAAAACAAACAGCCTAAGTGACAACATGCTGTCAAAATGCTTTTCGGGCCCTGAAAACACTAAAAGTGACATGTTGCTGTTTTCTGACCAACTAGTGATGAAAACCAGAGGAAACTGCCTTGCTACTATAGACTTCACCAAAGTACATGTTTCTGGCTTGGAAACTTGTTTCTGAGTGCTTCTGGACAAAAGAAACAGCCTAAGTGACAACATGCTGTCAAAATGCTTTTCGGGCCCTGAAAACACTAAAAGTGACATGTTGCTGTTTTCTGACCAACTAGTGATGAAAACCAGAAGAAACTGCCTTGCTACTATAGACTTCAGCAAAGTACATGTTTCTGGCTTGGAAACTCGTTTCTGAGTGCTTCTGGACAAAAGTAACAGCCTAAGTGACAACATGCTGTCAAAATGCTTTTCGGGCCCTGAAAACACTAAAAGTGACATGTTGCTGTTTTCTGAGCAACTAGTGATGAAAACCACAAGAAACTGCCTTGCTACTATAGACTTCAGCAAAGTACATGTTTCTGGCTTGGAAACTCGTTTCTGAGTGCTTCTGGACAAAAGTAACAGCCTAAGTGACAACATGCTGTCAAAATGCTTTTTGGTGCTTGAAAACACTAAAAATGACATGTTGCTGTTTTCTGACCAACTAGTCATGAAAACCAGAAGAAACTGCCTTGCTACTATAGACTTCACCAAAGTACATGTTTCTGGCTTGGAAACTTGTTTCTGAGTGCTTCTGGACAAAACAAACAGCCTAAGTGACAACATGCTGTCAAAATGCTTTTCGGGCCCTGAAAACACTAAAAGTGACATGTTGCTGTTTTCTGACCAACTAGTGATGAAAACCAGAGGAAACTGCCTTGCTACTATAGACTTCACCAAAGTACATGTTTCTGGCTTGGAAACTTGTTTCTGAGTGCTTCTGGACAAAAGAAACAGCCTAAGTGACAACATGCTGTCAAAATGCTTTTCGGGCCCTGAAACACTAAAAGTGACATGTTGCTGTTTTCTGACCAACTAGTGATGAAAACCAGAAGAAACTGCCTTGCTACTATAGACTTCAGCAAAGTACATGTTTCTGGCTTGGAAACTCGTTTCTGAGTGCTTCTGGACAAAAGTAACAGCCTAAGTGACAACATGCTGTCAAAATGCTTTTCGGGCCCTGAAAACACTAAAAGTGACATGTTGCTGTTTTCTGAGCAACTAGTGATGAAAACCACAAGAAACTGCCTTGCTACTATAGACTTCAGCAAAGTACATGTTTCTGGCTTGGAACTTGTTTCTGAGTGCTTCTGGACAAAAGTAACAGCCTAAGTGACAACATGCTGTCAAAATGCTTTTCGGGCCCTGAAAACACTAAAAGTGACATGTTGCTGTTTTCTGACCAACTAGTGATGAAAACCACAAGAAACTGCCTTGCTACTATAGACTTCAGCAAAGTACATGTTTCTGGCTTGGAAACTTGTTTCTGAGTGCTTCTGGACAAAAGTAACAGCCTAAGTGACAACATGCTGTCAAAATGCTTTTCGGGCCCTGAAAACACTAAAAGTGACATGTTGCTGTTTTCTGAGCAACTAGTGATGAAAACCAGAAGAAACTGCCTTGCTACCATAGACTTCAGCAAAGTACATGTTTCTGGCTTGGAAACTTGTTTCTGAGTGCTTCTGGACAAAAGTAACAGCCTCAGTGACAACATGCTGTCAAAATGCTTTTCGGGCCCTGAAAACACTAAAAGTGACATGTTGCTGTTTTCTGAGCAACTAGTGATGAAAACCACAAGAAACTGCCTTGCTACTATAGACTTCAGCAAAGTACATGTTTCTGGCTTGGAAACTCGTTTCTGAGTGCTTCTGGACAAAAGTAACAGCCTAAGTGACAACATGCTGTCAAAATGCTTTTTGGTGCTTGAAAACACTAAAAATGACATGTTGCTGTTTTCTGACCAACTAGTCATGAAAACCAGAAGAAACTGCCTTGCTACTATAGACTTCACCAAAGTACATGTTTCTGGCTTGGAAACTTGTTTCTGAGTGCTTCTGGACAAAACAAACAGCCTAAGTGACAACATGCTGTCAAAATGCTTTTCGGGCCCTGAAAACACTAAAAGTGACATGTTGCTGTTTTCTGACCAACTAGTGATGAAAACCAGAGGAAACTGCCTTGCTACTATAGACTTCACCAAAGTACATGTTTCTGGCTTGGAAACTTGTTTCTGAGTGCTTCTGGACAAAAGAAACAGCCTAAGTGACAACATGCTGTCAAAATGCTTTTCGGGCCCTGAAAACACTAAAAGTGACATGTTGCTGTTTTCTGACCAACTAGTGATGAAAACCAGAAGAAACTGCCTTGCTACTATAGACTTCACCAAAGTACATGTTTCTGGCTTGGAAACTCGTTTCTGAGTGCTTCTGGACAAAAGTAACAGCCTAAGTGACAACATGCTGTCAAAATGCTTTTCGGGCCCTGAAAACACTAAAAGTGACATGTTGCTGTTTTCTGAGCAACTAGTGATGAAAACCACAAGAAACTGCCTTGCTACTATAGACTTCAGCAAAGTACATGTTTCTGGCTTGGAAACTCGTTTCTGAGTGCTTCTGGACAAAAGTAACAGCCTAAGTGACAACATGCTGTCAAAATGCTTTTTGGTGCTTGAAAACACTAAAAATGACATGTTGCTGTTTTCTGACCAACTAGTCATGAAAACCAGAAGAAACTGCCTTGCTACTATAGACTTCAGCAAAGTACATGTTTCTGGCTTGGAAACTTGTTTCTGAGTGCTTCTGGACAAAAGTAACAGCCTAAGTGACAACATGCTGTCAAAATGCTTTTCGGGCCCTGAAAACACTAAAAGTGACATGTTGCTGTTTTCTGAGCAACTAGTGATGAAAACCACAAGAAACTGCCTTGCTACTATAGACTTCAGCAAAGTACATGTTTCTGGCTTGGAAACTTGTTTCTGAGTGCTTCTGGACAAAAGTAACAGCCTCAGTGACAACATGCTGTCAAAATGCTTTTCGGGCCCTGAAACACTAAAAGTGACATGTTGCTGTTTTCTGACCAACTAGTGATGAAAACCACAAGAAACTGCCTTGCTACTATAGACTTCACCAAAGTACATGTTTCTGGCTTGGAAACTCGTTTCTGAGTGCTTCTGGACAAAAGTAACAGCCTAAGTGACAACATGCTGTCAAAATGCTTTTTGGTGCTTGAAAACACTAAAAATGACATGTTGCTGTTTTCTGACCAACTAGTCATGAAAACCAGAAGAAACTGCCTTGCTACTATAGACTTCACCAAAGTACATGTTTCTGGCTTGGAAACTTGTTTCTGAGTGCTTCTGGACAAAAGAAACAGCCTAAGTGACAACATGCTGTCAAAATGCTTTTCGGGCCCTGAAAACACTAAAAGTGACATGTTGCTGTTTTCTGACCAACTAGTGATGAAAACCACAAGAAACTGCCTTGCTACTATAGACTTCAGCAAAGTACATGTTTCTGGCTTGGAAACTTGTTTCTGAGTGCTTCTGGTGAAAAGTAACAGCCTAAGTGACAACATGCTGTCAAAATGCTTTTCGGGCCCTGAAAACACTAAAAGTGACATGTTGCTGTTTTCTGACCAACTAGTGATGAAAACCAGAGGAAACTGCCTTGCTACTATAGACTTCACCAAAGTACATGTTTCTGGCTTGGAAACTCGTTTCTGAGTGCTTCTGGACAAAAGAAACAGCCTAAGTGACAACATGCTGTCAAAATGCTTTTCGGGCCCTGAAAACACTAAAAGTGACATGTTGCTGTTTTCTGACCAACTAGTGATGAAAACCAGAAGAAACTGCCTTGCTACTATAGACTTCAGCAAAGTACATGTTTCTGGCTTGGAAACTCGTTTCTGAGTGCTTCTGGACAAAAGTAACAGCCTAAGTGACAACATGCTGTCAAAATGCTTTTCGGGCCCTGAAAACACTAAAAGTGACATGTTGCTGTTTTCTGAGCAACTAGTGATGAAAACCACAAGAAACTGCCTTGCTACTATAGACTTCAGCAAAGTACATGTTTCTGGCTTGGAAACTCGTTTCTGAGTGCTTCTGGACAAAAGTAACAGCCTAAGTGACAACATGCTGTCAAAATGCTTTTTGGTGCTTGAAAACACTAAAAATGACATGTTGCTGTTTTCTGACCAACTAGTCATGAAAACCAGAAGAAACTGCCTTGCTACTATAGACTTCACCAAAGTACATGTTTCTGGCTTGGAAACTTGTTTCTGAGTGCTTCTGGACAAAACAAACAGCCTAAGTGACAACATGCTGTCAAAATGCTTTTCGGGCCCTGAAAACACTAAAAGTGACATGTTGCTGTTTTCTGACCAACTAGTGATGAAAACCAGAGGAAACTGCCTTGCTACTATAGACTTCACCAAAGTACATGTTTCTGGCTTGGAAACTTGTTTCTGAGTGCTTCTGGACAAAAGAAACAGCCTAAGTGACAACATGCTGTCAAAATGCTTTTCGGGCCCTGAAAACACTAAAAGTGACATGTTGCTGTTTTCTGACCAACTAGTGATGAAAACCAGAAGAAACTGCCTTGCTACTATAGACTTCAGCAAAGTACATGTTTCTGGCTTGGAAACTCGTTTCTGAGTGCTTCTGGACAAAAGTAACAGCCTAAGTGACAACATGCTGTCAAAATGCTTTTCGGGCCCTGAAAACACTAAAAGTGACATGTTGCTGTTTTCTGAGCAACTAGTGATGAAAACCACAAGAAACTGCCTTGCTACTATAGACTTCAGCAAAGTACATGTTTCTGGCTTGGAAACTCGTTTCTGAGTGCTTCTGGACAAAAGTAACAGCCTAAGTGACAACATGCTGTCAAAATGCTTTTTGGTGCTTGAAAACACTAAAAATGACATGTTGCTGTTTTCTGACCAACTAGTCATGAAAACCAGAAGAAACTGCCTTGCTACTATAGACTTCAGCAAAGTACATGTTTCTGGCTTGGAAACTTGTTTCTGAGTGCTTCTGGACAAAAGTAACAGCCTAAGTGACAACATGCTGTCAAAATGCTTTTCGGGCCCTGAAAACACTAAAAGTGACATGTTGCTGTTTTCTGAGCAACTAGTGATGAAAACCACAAGAAACTGCCTTGCTACTATAGACTTCAGCAAAGTACATGTTTCTGGCTTGGAAACTTGTTTCTGAGTGCTTCTGGACAAAAGTAACAGCCTAAGTGACAACATGCTGTCAAAATGCTTTTCGGGCCCTGAAAACACTAAAAGTGACATGTTGCTGTTTTCTGACCAACTAGTGATGAAAACCACAAGAAACTGCCTTGCTACTATAGACTTCAGCAAAGTACATGTTTCTGGCTTGGAAACTTGTTTCTGAGTGCTTCTGGACAAAAGTAACAGCCTAAGTGACAACATGCTGTCAAAATGCTTTTCGGGCCCTGAAAACACTAAAAGTGACATGTTGCTGTTTTCTGACCAACTAGTGATGAAAACCAGAAGAAACTGCCTTGCTACCATAGACTTCAGCAAGTACATGTTTCTGGCTTGGAACTTGTTTCTGAGTGCTTCTGGACAAAAGTAACAGCCTCAGTGACAACATGCTGTCAAAATGCTTTTCGGGCCCTGAAAACACTAAAAGTGACATGTTGCTGTTTTCTGACCAACTAGTGATGAAAACCACAAGAAACTGCCTTGCTACTATAGACTTCACCAAAGTACATGTTTCTGGCTTGGAAACTCGTTTCTGAGTGCTTCTGGACAAAAGTAACAGCCTAAGTGACAACATGCTGTCAAAATGCTTTTTGGTGCTTGAAAACACTAAAAATGACATGTTGCTGTTTTCTGACCAACTAGTCATGAAAACCAGAAGAAACTGCCTTGCTACTATAGACTTCACCAAAGTACATGTTTCTGGCTTGGAAACTTGTTTCTGAGTGCTTCTGGACAAAAGAAACAGCCTAAGTGACAACATGCTGTCAAAATGCTTTTCGGGCCCTGAAAACACTAAAAGTGACATGTTGCTGTTTTCTGACCAACTAGTGATGAAAACCACAAGAAACTGCCTTGCTACTATAGACTTCAGCAAAGTACATGTTTCTGGCTTGGAAACTTGTTTCTGAGTGCTTCTGGTGAAAAGTAACAGCCTAAGTGACAACATGCTGTCAAAATGCTTTTCGGCCCTGAAAACACTAAAAGTGACATGTTGCTGTTTTCTGACCAACTAGTGATGAAAACCACAAGAAACTGCCTTGCTACTATAGACTTCAGCAAAGTACATGTTTCTGGCTTGGAAACTTGTTTCTGAGTGCTTCTGGACAAAAGTAACAGCCTAAGTGACAACATGCTGTCAAAATGCTTTTCGGGCCCTGAAAACACTAAAAGTGACATGTTGCTGTTTTCTGACCAACTAGTGATGAAAACCACAAGAAACTGCCTTGCTACTATAGACTTCAGCAAAGTACATGTTTCTGGCTTGGAAACTTGTTTCTGAGTGCTTCTGGACAAAAGTAACAGCCTAAGTGACAACATGCTGTCAAAATGCTTTTCGGGCCCTGAAAACACTAAAAGTGACATGTTGCTGTTTTCTGACCAACTAGTGATGAAAACCACAAGAAACTGCCTTGCTACTATAGACTTCAGCAAAGTACATGTTTCTGGCTTGGAAACTTGTTTCTGAGTGCTTCTGGACAAAAGTAACAGCCTAAGTGACAACATGCTGTCAAAATGCTTTTCGGGCCCTGAAAACACTAAAAGTGACATGTTGCTGTTTTCTGACCAACTAGTGATGAAAACCAGAAGAAACTGCCTTGCTACCATAGACTTCAGCAAAGTACATGTTTCTGGCTTGGAAACTTGTTTCTGAGTGCTTCTGGACAAAAGTAACAGCCTCAGTGACAACATGCTGTCAAAATGCTTTTCGGGCCCTGAAAACACTAAAAGTGACATGTTGCTGTTTTCTGACCAACTAGTGATGAAAACCAGAAGAAACTGCCTTGCTACTATAGACTTCACCAAAGTACATGTTTCTGGCTTGGAAACTTGTTTCTGAGTGTTTCTGGTGAAAAGTAACAGCCTAAGTGACAACATGCTGTCAAAATGCTTTTCGGGCCCTGAAAACACTAAAAGTGACATGTTGCTGTTTTCTGACCAACTAGTGATGAAAACCAC